>NC_091345.1:14838831-14878831 GCF_038502225.1 Cherax quadricarinatus | reverse complement strand
TAGTGTTGGTGTATCCATGCCCACTGATCAATTGGAGATTAGGCTGCATCTATCTATAACACGTCTATTGAGAATTTTCTTCAGCAAGTTTTATCTAAAATTTCTACGAATGTATGCAATAAGAATATAAGTGAATAATCAGAATTTGACTTAATAAGATTACAGGTTACTTTCACAAAATCATTAACTTTGAATCCACGAATTGGCAATGAATATTCAACCCATCCTCACGCCATACATAACAAGCGATTATTTCCAATTAGTTAACGCTGGTGTATCCTCCCGCTTCCAGACGTCACCCTCCCGCTTAGTAATTTAGTTTAGGCGTTTAACTAAACATAACTTTAACTATTTATTTTCAGTCTAGCCTAACCTAAAATTGATACATAATCTGTTATTTTACCTATTGAATATTACCGATACGAAATTGACACTAGGTTGAGAGGTGTCAGTGCCCTCCCTCCAGCTGTCACTGTAGCAGGAGCAAGGTTGAGGCTGTGGAACGCAAGTCTAGTCACGTAATGTCAGTCAGTCTGGCACACTCAGGCACCCTCTTGTCCAGCCATGATGCTCATATATCACACACTAGTGTTACAATCACTATTGCCACTACCAACCATTAGCACCACCTAGCAGTGGCACCACCAACTAGTGTACAATATCCATAACGTGCAACATGTGGATTGCTGGTCTTATTTTTTGTCTGGAGAACATGTAAGATGACAGGTAAACCTTACGCTAATCCTTGCGTGAATTTCTTAATAGTTCTTATTCCTGTAACATTTCAATTTTGGATCATCGCTACTAGGCGACAATCATTATATTTCTACTCGTATATATTTACTACGTCTTCCCTGTTAGATAACAATTAGTCAAGATTTGGGTCCAGGAGCTAGAAATGAACCCCAGGAAGCAAATTTAGGCGAATACAAAGCTGTTATGAAGGTCATCACACAGGGCACATTATCAAACTTCCTCTGTGTAACCTTAAATAACAAAACCTTTATCTTATCACTAGTAGCCAATCTGTGTAATGGTTATATTACAGCTTGCTGCTGTCAGCTTGCCACAAAGTTTAACATAACTGAAGTTGGATATAGACTACATAGACTCAGTAAGCGTAATTTAAAATGACAAGATTGGTTGGCAGACAACAACTATCTAGGGCTGCGGACGCGCTGTATAGCCCTTGTGGCTTAGCGCTTCTTTTTGATTATAATAATAATAATATCTAGGGCTGCAATGCCGTCCAGTAAAGTGTAAAACTGAAGGCTGTTAAATGTTTCACTCTGGATTGTCGGTCTTTTCTTGTTTCGTGAACACGTAAAATAGTATTATAAATACTAAAAGCTTCTAATTATATGAAATTATATTTTACTTACCTGTGTGTTTTTAACTAAGACTTGGTTGTAAACTTTTATTTAAATTTAAGAGGCCTGGTCTGAGCCCAGGTCACGGAGATTGAAGCCATTCACAGATATTATCTATGTTCGCGAAACTGTATTAATATCAAACCACAAGTAGGAGGGTCGAGTCTTGGCTCCTGGCCCCGCTTCTTGAGCTTCATCGTCCGGCATTACTGGTTTCTTGAGTCTTGTATCCCATCATGTTTTCTCTTTAAACTTGTGTATGAAGCAGCTTGTTTCACTTAATACCCTGAGATTGAAAAAAAAAAAAAACTTCCGAACGTGGCTATATTTGCTGACTGATACCTACCTACGTACGCAAGGTTGCTTAATCCCAGAGGTCAGTTCATATTTAACCAACAATTGGGAAATGAAACTGGATGACGACACAACTGACCTTTTCTTTCCAGGTCAGTTCTGGCGTAGGTATTTATCTAAATAGGGGAATCTCTGTCCATTCGATTGGTGCCTTTCAGTGTTGTGGTAAAATTCGTCAGATATATTTCTGTATATTCCAAACTTTTCGGAAAAAAATTAGGAACTTTTAAACCGTATATACTCACCGATTTGTGTTTGCGGGGATCGAATTTCAGCCTGACCCTGGCTCTTTGATTCCTTTTACCGGCATTATTGGTTTCTGTTTGTTAGAGCCTACTTGTGAATACATGGCGTCGTGTTCAGGGCCCCGGCAACCGGATGCCAATTAGTGGTCAAGCACACGTCTCGGCTCTTCAGAATACAAGGCCATGTTTAGGGAAAACTGGAGAGTGAAGTTTAAGTAGTTGGTATGTGGTTGAGGCTCAGGATTGAGCGGTACGTAAGCGATCCGGGGATTTAGCAGTAGCTAAGCGCCGGAGCGTGAGGGTTCAGTATAGGTGAGCACTGGAGGTTGAGGGTTTAGTAGTATGTGAGCGCTGGAGGGTGAGGGTTGAGTGGAGGCAAGGTCAGAGTGTCAAGAGGTATAGCTACAAACTTGCAGACCTTAGCAAGGACACGGCTGCCTGACTACCCCCCACTTCCCCTCCCGAGGCCAATCCTCTCTTCCCCCAAACCACCTCCCCCTCCACTCCGTTACCCACCTCAGCGGATCCCCTTGCTCTCCCCAGGCCACTCCCTCACCCATCTCAGCAGATGCCCTTACCCTTCTTCCTCCCTTCCTTCCTCCCTCCCTCACTCTCTCCCTCCCTCAGCAGATCCCCTGGCCACAGTACAGGGTTCCTTGTTAACCGCCTGCTCAGCCAGGCTGTTTGTGCTAGCATTCCGCAGGCCATCGCAGCCCGACTCTCCTACACACACACACACACACACACACACACACACACACACACACACACACACACACACACACACACACACACACACACACACGGGGCCAGGAGCTCGGACTCGACCCCTGCAACCTCAGCTAGGTGAACACACACACACGGGGCCAGGAGCTCGGACTCGACCCCTGCAACCTCAGCTAGGTGAGCGCGCGCGCGCGCGCGCACACACACACACACACACACACACACACACACACACACACACACACACACACACACACACACACACACACACACACACACACACACACACACACACACACACACACGGGGCCAGGAGCTCGGACTCGACCCCTGCAACCTCAGCTAGGTGAACACACACACACGGGGCCAGGAGCTCGGACTCGACCCCTGCAACCTCAGCTAGGTGAGCGCGCGCGCGCGCGCGCGCACACACACACACACACACACATATATATATATATATATAAATATATATATATATATATATATATATATATATATATATATATAAAGAGATAAGATTTCGTTCGGATTTTTAACCCCGGAGGGTTAGCCACCCAGGATAACCCAAGAAAGTCAGTGCGTCATCGAGGACTATCTAACTTATTTCCATTGGGATCCTCAATCTTGTCCCCCAGGATGCGACCCACACCAGTCGACTAACACCCAGGTACCTATTTGCTGCTAGGTGAACAGGACAACAGGTGTAAGGAAGCGTGTCGAAATGTTTCGACCCGCCGGGAATCGAACCCGGGGCCTCCGTGTGTGAAGCGGGAGCTTTAGCCACCAGGCCAGGGTTGTGATGGCTATGTGGGCCTGCGGAATGCTATATTGACTAGCCAAGGACTCGAACCCACGCTGCTTTGGCCTGACTCATGGTGGGCGAAAACTCATGACGCCTTAAATCAAGGGACCAAGGGGGGATTTAGGCGTCATGAGTTTTCGCCCACCATGATGCAAGCCAAAGCAGCATGGGTTCGAGTCCTTGGCTAGTCGTAGTGTTTTATATATATATATATATATATATATATATATATATATATATATATATATATATATATTATATATATATATAATTGTGTGTGTGTACTCGCATAGTGGTTGCAGGGGTCGAGTCATAGCTCTTGGCCCCGCCTCTTCACTGGCCGCTACTGGGTCTCACTCCCTGCATCATGAGCTTTATCATACCTTTTCTTAAAGCTATGAATGAATCCTGCCTTCACTACATCGCTTCCTAAATTATTCCACTTCCTGACTACTTTGTGACTGAAGAAATACTTCCTAACATCTGTTATTCATCTGTCTTCAACTTCCAGCTGTGTCCCCATGTTGCTGTGTTCCATCTCTGGAACAGTGTGTGTGTGTGTGTGTGTGTGTGTCGTGCCGAATAGGTAAAACTTGCGATTTTGGTTTAAATAGCAACGCTCTTCTTGCCGAATAAGGCAAGCGAAAATTTGTGTATGCAATAATTTCGCAAAAATCATTCATTCTGAACGAAAAAAAGTTTCATTGTTTATTATAAAAATTATTGTAAACTTGTCTAAAATATATTTAGTTGGATGATTAGGCTAAATTAAATTACGCTTGTTATAGCAAGCTAGCTGGTCCAGTGGCTAACGCGTCGGTCTAGAATTTTGAGAATCTCTGATCGCGAGTTCTAACCCCACCCGTGGTATGGTTTGTTTGCAATCGTGTCATTACGATTTCGTGAGTCGAGGTTAGGTAAGTTTTCTAAGGTTCTATTCTAGGATTTTCCAAGTGTTGATTATAATACATCTCTCGCCTGCGTTCCAACGAGTACAAGTGTTTCCAAGCGTTCCCAGTAGTTGAGGTGTTTTATAGGACTTGTATGTGCAGTAAAGGTTCTCTGTACACTCTCAAGATCTGCAATTTCACCTGCTTTGAACGGAGATGTTAATGTACAGCACTATTCTAGCCTTGAGAGAAGTGATTTGAAAACTATCATCATTGATTTGGCATTTCTTATTCTGAACGTTCTCATTATCCAACCTATCATTTTCTTTGTAGTTGTGATTGTGGCACTGTTGTGATCATTGAAAGTGAGATCCTCAGACATTACCACTCCCAGGTCCCTCACATTATTTTTCCCCGCTATTGTATGATCAGAGTTTGTAGTATACTCAGTTCTAGTTATTGTCTCCTCCAGTTTTTCAAAACAAAAGAAGTTGGAATTTGTCTTCATTGAACATCATATTGTTTTCCGTTGCCCATTGGAAAACTTGGTTTATATATTCTTGGAGATTAACCATGTCCTCGATAGATGACAGTCTCATGCAGATCCTAGTATCGTCTGCAAATGATGACATGGTCTTGTGCAATGATGGTTGTATATTTAACGGATGCAACGGATATCCAAGATGGCTTCCATCTTTACAATAAATTAATGGTTATATTACTTTCCATTGTATTTTACATTAGCCAGGGGACAGAAATTGAACTTGACAATATTTAAAAGCCCATAAATATGTTTTCATTGTGGTAGGTAAGGAGGAGTCATTTTAGAGATGTGTATATTGCTTTTGTGCTTGGCATTTGTCTCCTTGTCGTCAGTCATGCAGGCGTTCTTTATGGGGAAATCGCCAAGCTTTTTATGGCAACACTCCTCAAGAAGTTAAAATCATTAGATTCTGATCCTTTTATAAGGATTCGTTGGTATGTTAAAACCTTTATAAAGTGGTGTCGACTCGAAATATTTTCCTGGATAGTCCTGAAGCAGAAACCACTTAATCATCAAAATGTTTTTTAAGACATTTTTATTTCAGGCATTCTTTATCACAGCGTGATAAATAATATTCATGAACCTTACTTGAAGTCCAAATCTTTTATTTATGGCGGCTGATGTCTTCTGAAACCTTGTCGAGTGAACAAGAATTATGTTTGGTATCGTCTCAATCAGTTTGTTTTATTCACGACAACAGTCGTGGTAAGGAGCATCTTCTGCATGCAAATTACTGACAGCACCATGTAGTCTTACCTGAACTTGTTTACCAACTCATCTTTTCGTTTGCTGGAAACTTTAAGAAGCTAATGAAAGGTAGCTCAGTTCCTGGTCTTTTCGTTCTGCAAATGTCACCCGGAAGGATTGCGTGGGTCATTTTTGAGTCAGCATGTCTATCTAAAGAGTAGACATTCCAATTTAAAGTTAAATAAGTTAAACTCAGAACGGCGTTTTTTTTTTTTTAAGTGCAGGTTCGCTTTTAACCTTCATTTTATCCTCTGGTCTGGCGTTATATATGCTC
Organism: Cherax quadricarinatus; assembly: GCF_038502225.1. Taxonomy (NCBI): domain Eukaryota; kingdom Metazoa; phylum Arthropoda; class Malacostraca; order Decapoda; family Parastacidae; genus Cherax; species Cherax quadricarinatus. Next base: position 14,872,876 of record NC_091345.1, on the reverse strand, counting down.
TTTTGAGAAGTGTATTAGAAATAACCATTGTGGCATTTGATGGTAATGGTTTCATTTTCATCCATTGTTTTTGTAGTTTATTATTGTCTCTTGGGTGTTGTAGAAGTCTTCAAGAAAAATCTGGATAAGTATCTTCACAAGGTGTGGGTCAGCAGGCTACCAGCAGCAACAGCCTGGTTGACCAGGCGAGCACCAGACGAGCCTGGTCCAAGGCCGGGCTCTGGTAGTAGAAAAAACTGTCGGAACTCATCATAGGTGTACATCAGAAGGTAAAGATACGAAATTATATATGTAATAAAATTTTCTGATGGATTACTACACTTGAAGCACTCTGAAGTTATTTCTAAAAATGTGATTTACTAGGTCCACTGTGTTAACCAACACAAAAAAAGGCAGGAACGTAGAGCCGTGACCGCACGTGTATGAGTGTATACTCTATATGTGGTTGTAGGAGTAGAGTCATAGCTCCTAGCCCTGCCCCTCAACTTACCGCTTGCTTAAGCTTAAAACGTGTTCAACCTTCTACCATTTCGTCGAGGTTATTCCACTTCCTCACTACTCTCAGACTGAAGAAATACTTCCTGACATTCCTATGGCGCATCTGTCTAACTTCCAGCTGTGCCCCCGAGTAACTGCTTGTTCCTGTCTACTCTAATAATGCCTGTGAGCATTTTGTGTGTTATATCTCCCTTGGGTCTTCTACCCTCCAGTTATTCATTTCCGTTAGCTTTTCCTCGTAACTCACACCCCTTTGCTCTGGAAGTAGCCTTGTTGTATACCTCTGTTGAAAGTTGTGTGCATGCGTGTGAGCATGTGTGTGTGTGTTCTCTTGTTAGTGTGGTGTACAGGATACTGGGTAGAGTATCCTAGAGCCCGGGCCGGATGCTCTACCAAGGTTTCGCTGTCTCCTAACCGCTACACGTTCACATGCACGTCATACTTCTACACTGCCTTTCTTTATGAACTAGGCCACAACAAATTTAAATGTACCTACGCATTAATATTTAGCCACTGTTGAAAAATGCATACGCTATTGTTGAAAAAATAATTACAGGTAACGCACGAATAACTAGAGATTTAAATTGTTTCGAACAGCAGAAAAATAGTAGTTTGTCCTACAAAATTCTTCCGGAATTGAATAATTGACATCCTCGCCTTCTGTTACTGGAGTAATAACATTGTACTACATGCAGAAGGGTAACCCTAGCTGGATCATTTTGCACTAGGAGTTAACTGTAGGTTACCTGTAGTCGCTTCGGAGGTCAGCGCCCCCTCCTCCCCATCCCCGCTGGACGGTCCCGGACCAGGCCTGCTTACTGGCTTGATCGATGAAGCTGTTGGTGCCCACGTTGTGTGGTGAAGGCTTAAGCCTCCGTTCATTAATCTTGGCCCCGTCTCTTAACAGTGAGGCAATTGGCGGTCTGAAACCCGTCCGCGGTCATGATAGAGAAATATGTATTTATCGTAAAATTAGCTACAGCCTTGAAATTCAATAAGAACATTTCTGGTTAAACACTAATAAATGAAGGTAGTATACAACTAGTAGGTTTCATTGGATAAGAGCCATAGAAGAAGTAGGTTCCAGTAGCCGAGCTACTGGAACCTACTTGTTCAAGATTAGATAAGTTTTATGTATAGTATGGATCTATAGATTTGTATAGCTTTTCTTTGAGTGGTATCACGAGTTTTGATATAATAGAAACTCCCCAGATATGAAAGTGGCTCTCTAGTCAATGGTTAATAAAATTTAAGAGTTGAAGTAACTGAAAGGTGAAAATGTTTTCTGAACCCAAAGAATTGTTGTTTTGGACATTCTTAATAAACTGGGAAGGTGAAGCTTCCAGGATAAATGAGAAGCGATTGTAATGTGTAAAGATAGAAGAAAATTGGAGGCTCCATAGGAAAAAAAAATTTAAATAACGTTTTAGAACTGTATGAATTTCCTTTAATGTTATGTGCAGAATACAGAAAAAATATCATAGATGAATTTGACGTTCAGTTGTCCCACAGAGAGATGTAAGTAAGGTAAAAAATAAAAAAATGGACAAAATTGAGAGACTCCTCTGAGTTGCATGAGAGAGCACTGATTAAAATAGGAAATTAGAGAATACAAAGTGGAGTCGTTAATATAAAAAGCGGATTGCAATGAGGTTATTATGAAAATCACCTAAGTGTGCATCGTGAATTTGAAGGTTAGATACAAGCAAACCTATATGAGAAAATAAAGCTACTACTATTTATTTCATCCTCACCTCTAAGTCAAAGAATACAACTCTTCTCTTCTTTTATTTTATTTTCTCCTGTGGGTTCGTTAGTGCCATTGACCAGTTTTTATATATTGCGGTACCCCTTTTTTTTGTTAGGATTTGTAGGTTAAAGTTACTAGGAACAATAAATATCAAATTTCTTGGGATTTGATATAGGTATATTTGAGAGAATTGGTGCTCATGTAGTTTTCTTTTCAGTTAGAGTTTCACAAGTGCCAGAATAGTCCTGTGACACATCTCATTCCTGCTTTATCTAGAATACGACACGAGCGGTGATTATAGGAGTTACCATCTGTGCAGTTTGTGTGTAGGGGATTGGGAAGGGAGGTGTAAAGGTGATAAGGTGTTCACGGCCGGGTGTAACAAGGTTACTGAAGGTCAGTGATCAGGTACTGGGATTGTTTGCTGCTGCAATTGGTTTATTCGCCAAAAAAAAATAAAACAACGCATGTTTTTGTCATATGATGACCCATTGAAAGGTGCTGTTGGTCTTAAATGTGATCACTACAAGGTCTCTCATATTACTCTTAGGCATTGTTGAGTTATTCTAGTTTGTTTTATACTCCGTTCTTGTTAAGAACATACCTTTCCATAACGAGTAACCGAAGCTTACCCTCATTAAACACATTGTCAGTTTCCCACTTCAAGACTTAGTTTATCAGCTTTGAGGTCTGCCGTGACCTCAACGAAGAACAGAGCTCTGTACTATGGTAACCTCCGATTTTACTTGCTTCATGAATTACACTTTGCTCTCTATTCGTTAGAAAATTAAATATCCATCTGCCCACTTTTCCACATATTCCTTTTGCGTGCTTTTTGTAAGTTATTACACCATGATCACACTTGTCAAAGGTTTTGCAAAGTCAGTGTGAACTGCATCTCCATTTTGCTTGTCTTCCACTGCATCTAAAAACCATGTTGTAATGGTCAAGTAGTTGCGAGAGGCAGGAGCTACCTGCTCTAAACCTATGCTGCCCTGGGTTGTGCAGTTGTCAAGATTCCGTGTGATTAGCAATCTTTCTGCTTAAGCCTCTCAATTATTTTGATAATGTAGGACGTCAGCACTATCGGTCTATAGTTGCTTTGCGATTGTTTTTTTTTTTTGTTACTTTTGTGGAGTAGGGCTCTGTGACTATGGCATGATTCCTGTGCCCAGGTTCATCCATAGTAGCATATCTAAGGGACGAGATAGTGGCTTCTTGCTTTTCTTGACGAGTACTACGGAGTAGTCAGGTCCTACCTTCACCTTTGATGTACCTTTGAAGAGTTTCGAGAGTTTAACTACTCTCGGAGCCCAGCCATGGATGCTCGTCCGGTGCTTGCCTGATTAACCAGGCTGTTACTGCGGGAGGCCCGCTGCCCCAGATATCCATCACAGCCTGGTTGATCTGGTACCTGGTGAAAATACTTGTCCAGTTTCCTTTTGAAGGCTTCTACATTTGTTCCAGCTTTGTTTCTGATATGTTCTGGTAAGATGTTGAATAGTTTGGGACCCCGGATGTTGATACAGTGTTCCCTCATTGTCCCCACCGCACCCCTGCTCCTCACTGGGTTTATTTTACACTTCCTCCCATATCTCTCGCTCCAGTATGTTGTTATGGCAGTGTGCAGATTTGGGACCAGGCCCTCGAGTACTTTCCAGGTATATATTATCATGTCTCTCTCCTCCTCTCCAATGAGTACGTGTTCAAGACTTGAAGGCGTTCCCAGTAATTTAGGTGCTTTACTGGCTCAATGCGATCCGTAAACGATCTCCGTATTTAGTCCAGCTCTGATATTTCTCCTACTTTGAACGGGGCCGTCTGCGATTTGAAGTGTGTCACCCTCGGCATTATTTCCTTGTTTCGAAAGTTCTCAATACCCACCCCGTCATCTACCTGGCTGTTGTGATCTTTGTCTTGTTATATTCCTTAAAAGAAAGGTCAGCTGACATAATTATTCCCAAGTCTTTTACTTGTTCCTTTCGTTCTATTTGGTGACCCTCTTGAGTTTTGTATATAGTGTTCCTTTTGAGTTCTTCATTCTTCCCATACCTAGGCTGCTGTAATTATCACCATTGAACGTCATGTTGTTCACCACTGCCCACTGGTAAACCCTGCTTATGTCTTCCTGTAATTTTTCTGTGTCCTCTACCGTATTGACTTTAATGCTTACTTTAGTGTCATCTGCAAATGATGATACAAGTGTGACGTATGTTTTTATCTATGCTATGAGGATGAGAAACAGCAGAGGTGCCAGGACAGTGCCTTGGGGCACTGAGCTTTTGACCTCGCTGATGCTGGATCTTGCTCTTTACTACAACTTGTTGTGTTTTCTGTGCTAGGAACCCGAAAATCCATCTGCTTACCTTCCCCGTAATACCCATGGCCCTCATTTTGTGCGCTATCACTCCATGATCGCATTTGTAGAACGCCTTTGCAAAATCTGTGTAAATCACATCTGCGTGTTGGTCTTCTTTCAGTGCCTCCGTAATTTTGTCATAATGCTTCAGCAGCTGTGACAGGCATGATAGTCCTGCTCTAAAACCATGCTGGTTCGGGTTATGCTGGTTGTGCTGGTCCATGAAATTTGTAATCTGCCGTCTCATCACACTTTCGAAGATTTTTATGATGTGAGAAGTTAGGGCTACTGGTCTGTAATTTTTAGCTAGTGCTCTACTACCTCCCTTATGCAAAGGAGGTGCGTCTACACTCTTTAAGGCCTCGGTGCTAGTGGTACTTTGGACTTCTTATAAATAGAGCATTCCATGAATCTGGTCCAGGTGCTGAGTGAGTGGGCATCTTGTCCATTAGGTTGTCCGTTAGTTGGTCTGTGCGGCCTCCTCCCCTCAAGGAAGGTTCCTTGATGTTGGTGAGGGGCTCTTGATTTAGGGAATTGGATCTGTGCTCCAGTTCCCCGAATTAAGCCTGAATGCCTTCCACATCCCCTCCCAGGCGCTGTATAATCCTCCGGGTTTAGCGCTTCCCCCTTGATTATAATAATAATAATGCGCGGCCTCCTGCTGGAGTGAAAAAATATTTCTGCATTTTCTACTTACTGTCATTTAGTGGGTTGCTGAACACCGACTCGTACTGTTCTTTTAGGATTTCACTAATTTCCTGTTCATCAGTATACGAATCTCCTCTCAATAATGGTCCAATTCTACAGGTATTTCTTAGTTTGGATTTTACATAGGAATAGAAATATTTTGGGTTTCTTGCAATATCCTGTATGGCCCTTTGTTCCTTTTGTACTTCTGTTAGGTATGACATCCTGAGTTTTTGCTCTAATTCAGTGATCTCTCGGCTAAGACTATCTTTCCTCTGTTGCAACATGTTTGTGTTTTTAAGCAATTCAGTAACCCGTTTTCTTCATTTGTACCATCTCCTACGCTCTCTATATCTGATCTTCTGGGTTTCCTCAGTGGTACGTGCTTCATACATACTTTGTATGCTTCTGTATTCAGCTTCTCTAGGCACTGGTGGGGATTTAGGGTGCTCATGTCTGATTCCCAGGGTATGTCTGATAGCTCTTGGTTTATTTTTTCCCAGTAAGTTCTGTGGTTGTTAAAATTAAACTTACTGAACATTCCGTCTCTAACATTAGTGCTGTAGTTCCCTAACCCTGAGTTAATACTTGTTTGAACTTCTATGATGTTGTGATCAGAATATATTGTTTTTGTAACTGTTATGTCTCTTATTAGCTCCTCGTTGTTTGCGAATATCAAATACAGGGTATTTTCATGTCTAGTGGGATCAATTATCTGTTGATTCAATGAGTACTTTTCACAAGGCCTCATTAGTTCCCTGGTATGTGCTTGTTGAGCCAGGGTGCTTCCCGGAGATATTTCTGGTATAACATTGCGTTGCGCCATTTTCCATTTTACATGAGGGAGATTAAAATCTCCAAGGAGTAAAATATTTGGTGTGGGATTTTCTAGCCTATCCAGATAGGGCAAAGTACAGTAACATGTAGTTGATGGCTTTCTGGAAGGCAAGTGGAGTTAGAATTATGTCAGAAATAATGGAGGTGTCGGCAGGGTTTTGAGTCTCATCCATGACAAACTCGTTTGGATTGTTAAGACTCATTGAACACAGTCATATTACAACTTCAGTATTTCACTCATTACTTTGTCATCACTGTAGGTTCCATCGCGTTTAAACAAGGGCCCGAGGGCCTGATATTGAATGTGTTGTTTTCCCTATTTATTTAAGATAAAGTATTAGGATTTCTCTCAATTCTATTTATGGGTTTTTGTTCTCTCTTCCTCTTGGGCTTTGTATGATACATTCGGTTTGAGCTCAGAATTTTCCCTTTCCCCTGTTAGCGTTTCTTTTCGTTCCTCAAAAAAGTCTGCAGCCTATGAGACGTTCGGTAATGTTCCGTCTTCGTCTGTAGAAGGACACACTCACTCTCTCACTCTCTCACTCTCTCACTCTCTCACTCTCTCACTCTCTCACTCTCTCTCTCTCTCTCTCTCTCTCTCTCTCTCTCTCTCTCTCTCTCTCTGACTTGTATCTTCTCGTATTTTTTAATGGTATGGTATTTGGAGCATACTGGAACCATCAAGACGTAGCGTTGGCTATCTCTCATTGAAAATAAAAAGTGTTTGATTAGAAACTTTTAAAATAGATATGGACAATCTATTCGTTAAAAATACAAGAACCTAAAAAAAATAGAATAAATAAAGTCTCGTGGCCTGATGTCAGGTCAGCTGTGTACATGCATAGTCTTGCATGCCACCTTATTCACAAAACAAGGTAGTAAGTGTATAGGAAGTGAGATGTTTTAAATCAAGGCTATTCATACGCACATTATTCTTCCCAGCTTTGGAATAAGGCGTACAAAGAAAATTGTTTACAAAGTCATGGATTATTCGCTGTCCCCTTGTTACCCTCACGGTAGTGTCCTTCCTCAAGTTCTAACTCAGCTCAAGGTTCACTGATTATAATTACATTAGGGGGACGATGTTCATCAAAGTACAGTTCTGATATATTATAAAGGCTTCATGAACAATGTGCACCGTAACAATTCCTTACAAGGACGCGTAATACGCATTGTTAACACTAGATAAAGGTATTCATGGATGACTCATAGTATAAACAAGGAAGTGAACTTATACACATTTTGAGCATAAAGAAAACCACCAATGATAACAGGTTAACAGGAATAATATGGATGTTTTCAGCATTAACTACAGTGTTAGATATCGTAGTATGTCTCAAATTCGTCAGTCTCTGCTTTGGTAAAACTATAGCTTAGTTCATTCTTTTAAGTTTTTATTAGCATCAGATGTCGGTTTATTGACACATCTCATAACTGGCTGTTGAATTTTTACTTGAGTGTGTATGTTGAAATAATTACCTGGCAATAACGAGGCTAAACTCAAGCGTTGTTCAGCTAATACGTGTACGTTAGTCACTGTGAACAATAACAAGGCCATGCGTATTGATGTGCATCTGCGTCCCGATGACAGACTACCAACCTTCACAGACATAATCTCGCTCTTACACCGTTAGTGCTTATCTATCCCATCCTTACGCTTTATGTAACGTATTGTTTTCAACGATTTAAGCAACGCTTCTGTATCCCTAGGTGCTAGCTAGGCGTTACCCCTCCCGTTTTCATCATTTGACTGTGTTTTATATATATTTTTTTATTAATACATCGGCAGTTTCTCACAAGGTGGGGTGACCCCAAAAAGAAGCAGCACGTTATCACCATTCAATCCATCATTGTCTTGCCAGAGGCGTGCCGACACTACTGTTCAAAAAGTGCAACATATCACTTCTTTATAAAGAGCGCAGGCACTGTACTTCCCACCTCCAGGACAAGTCCGGCTGTCCGGTTTCCCTGAATCCCTTCGTAAATGTTGCTTTGCTCACACTCAACAGCACGTCGTCGTAAAAACCATTTGTCTCCACTCGCTCCTATCTAACACGTTCACGTACGCTTGCTGGAAGTCTACGCCCCTCGCCCATAAAACCTTCTTTACCCCCTCCTTCCACCGTTTCCTAGGACAAGTCATTCTACTTTGTTCCCCTCTAAATGTCCGAACCACCATTACCTTACCTTTGATAAAGCTTCGAAGAGTTTCGAGAGTTTCACTACTCTCGGAGCCCGGCCATTGTCCAGGTCGTCTGGTGCTTGCCTTGTCAACCAGGCTGTTGCTGCTGGAGGCCCGCTGCCCCACATATCCATCACAGGTTGGTTGATCTGGCACCTCAACAACCCCTCCTTAACCCTCTGGATTATACTTTTAGAAACCCCGCTCTAATCTCCAGACTACGGATTCCCTGCATAATATTCACACCACACATTGCCCTCAGACACGACATCTTCACTGCCTTCTAGTTGCAACATTCGCCACCCATGCTTCACACCCATATAAGAGTGTTGGTATAACTGTACTCTCATACATTTCCCTCTTTGCTTCCATGGATAACGTCTTTGTCTCCACAGACTCCTCAGTGCACCACTAACCTTTTTCCTCTCGTCACTTCTGTGGTTCACCTAGTCTTTCATAGACCCATCTGCTGACAAGTCAACTTCCAGATATCTGAACACATTCAGTTCCTCCATACTCCCTCCAATCTGATATCCAATCCTTCATTACCTATTTTATTTTGTTATTCTCATCACTTTGATCTTTCCTATGCTCATTTTAAACTTTCTTCTTTTACACACCCTCCCAAATTCGTCCACCAAACTCTGCAACTTCTCTTCAGAATCTCCCAGAAGCACACTGTCATCGGCAAAAAGTACCTGTGACAACTCTCACTTTGTATTAGATTCCTTATCTTTCAGTCCCACACCTCGTCGCAACACCCGAGCATTCACTTCTCATACAGTCCCATCTATAAATATATTGAACAACCATGGTGACATCACGCATCCCTGTGTAAGACCTACGTTACTAGGAAATAATCTCCCTCTCTCCTTCATACTCTAACCTGAGCCTCGCTATCTTCATAAAAACTCTTAACTGCTTTCAGTACCCTACCATTTGTAACGTCTGCCACATTGCTACCCTATCCACCCTATCACATGCCTTTTCCAAATTCATAAATGCAACGAAACCTCTTTTCCCTTATCTGAATAACGTTCACTTAAATGCTTCACTGTAAACATTTGGTCTACACACCCCCTTCCTTTCCTAAAGCCTCCTTATTTATCTGCGATCCTGCTCTGCCTTTTTCTTAATTCTTTCAATAATAACCCTACCATACACTTTACCAGGTATACTCAGCAGGCTCATTCCCCTATAATTCTTACACTCTTAAATTTAGGATATGGTAGGCTAGTTATTTAACTCAAAGTAAAATTTATTTTTGTTGTATGAGACACACTAATGCATCGTTAAATAACATTATTATGAAAGTTTTATAAGAGTTATGTAACGTTGCCCAAGTCTCTCTTTATACTTTTGTCGGTATTATGTTCTATATTTTTAACATGGTATATAATACCATGTTATAGGAAATTAACTTGGGTAGCTATAAATGAGGTAAAAACGAACATTGGCTTTTTGAGTACGTATATTCAAGGCACTAATATATTACAAAGTTTCGGTTTTTAATGTGATTTTATAATGCAAAGGATTTTATTTTTTTCTAGCTTTTGCTCGACCCTGTCTATTTCTTCCTCCTGGGCTGTGAGGTTACTTTTGGGTTTGCATCCTGCCTTCTCACTCATTGTAACTAGTGGTGGGACGATACCATTTTTTCCGATACCACCAAAATTAGCCGATAACGACACTTTGGCACACCCTTAATTGAACCACATTGATTATTGTAAGGTCGTATACAGGACTTGGGTAAAGGGAGAGGCAGTCAATTTAGATCGCAAGAAAGGAAGGTTGCTAAATTCATTGGCTGAGGAGTGTTTCACAGCATTGAGACACTTTTAATGAAGGGTGACCTCATTGATAGTGCTTTGGCTTAACAGTTTTTCTAAACGTTTTATTGTGACAATCCTTCACGTTATTCTTTTTTGTAGTAGAACAATTTAAAGTAGCAGGTGCACCTGAGACAAAAAAAAATCAGCTACATGTAAGGTTTATTGATGACTTTTTGCCTAAATAGTGGCTTCAAGTTTCCATGTAACCACATTTGGGTATTTTACTCATCTCGTCAATGTTTTATATCATTATCTACCTCTTGAGAGGTCAGCTCCCGTTGGAAACTCACCAGGTGGTCTTCATAGATCATGGCAGCCTATTCGGGGATAGTGCTTCAGACTGAAGTCTTCAGAGAAACTGGAGACCCAATCTCAAGATATCGCAAGTGTGCTTGTTTTAAAATTAGGAATGTCGAGAAAGACATTCATCAATCTATCTCCACTCTACCACGTCAGGTTTTTACGTCACTTTCTTAACTCCTCCAGTTTTTATTCAGATCCTATTTTCTTGTTTTAAAGTTAGGTTTATTTAGGCTAGGTTAGGATTACACAAGCATATAAGAGCATATTTAGCCACAAATAAATGCAAAAAGGCTGCGATACATCTGGCAACAAGGTGACCTAGAAGAAACAAGATACGTTTATATCTAAACGTTAATTATTCATGGCGAGAGAATAAGCTGTTGTAAGAGGGCAGAAATTCATTATCACTTATTGTGATTTTCTTTGTATAGTTAACTATGGTAGGTTTTAATGAAATATTTTCCCCAGTTGTATTTGCAGATCATGCTATAGCTTTTAGCTCCATCTTTTATAAATACACAAATGTAAAGTAACTTAGGACCCAGTCCTAACGAATCTCATTAATAAAGGTGTACAGTTACATCGTATCCTAAAGCAGACATATACTACTGTGTGTAAAACTCATTAAAGTAATTGCTGTACCTAGAAACCATAAGGAAGCTTTGTTGACAGTGAAAGGTTACACGGGATTCAATGTTATATTCTTAGCTGATATTTCGTGTAATTGACATTGAAATAGTTTTAAACAATAAAAAAATTAATCAGTTTTGTTTCGAATTGTTTGTAATTGCAAAGACAAGTGGATATTGATATCTGTGACGTATGTATGTGTGCATGTGTATACTCACCTAATTGTAGTTGCAGCTGTCGAAACTCGGCTCCTGGCCCCGCCTCTTCATTGTGTGTGTGCATGTGTGTGTGTGCATGTGTGTGTGTGCATGTGTGTGTGTGCATGTGTGTGTGTGCATGTGTGTGTGTGTGCATGTGTGTGTGTGTGCATGTGTGTGTGTGTGCATGTGTGTGTGTGTGCATGTGTGTGTGTGTGCATGTGTGTGTGTGCATGTGTGTGCATGTGTGTACTCACCTAATTGTGGTTGCAGGGGTCGAGACTCAGCTCCTGGCCCCGCCTCTTCACTGATCGCTACTGGATCCTCTCTCTCTCTGCTTCCTGAGCTTTGTCATACCTCTTCTTAAAACTATGTATGGTTCCTGCCTCCACTACTTCACTTGCTAGGCTATTCCACTTGCTGACAACTCTGTGACTGAAGAAATACTTCCTAACGTCCCTGTGACTCGTCTGAGTCTTCAGCTTCCAGTTGTGTGTGCATGTGTGTGTGTGCATGTGTGTGTGCATGTGTGTGTGTGCATGTGTGTGTGTGCATGTGTGCGTGTGTGTGTGCGTGTGTGTGTGCGTGTGTGTGTGCATGTGTGTGTGCATGTGTGTGTGTGCATGTGTGTGTGTGTGTGTGTGTTCCCGTCCAGCGACTTAGAAACTAGAGGAGCTCCACAACTCGGACTAGTGGTATTCCAAATGTTTTGTAATTTTACAGGTATGAAAATTCTCCATCACCTGCAATGATAAAATGTAAAAGTTTAATTATATATATATTTATATATTTATATATATATTTATATATATATATATATATATATATATATATATATATATATATATATATATATATATATATATATATATATATATATTTGGCATTTTTGGTTGGGGATGGTAAATGTTGTTAGTGTAATGCCTAGTATGGGCCACTGGACTTGTAGGATAAGGCTTTTTTATGTTACTTCTGGTGGTGTTGCTATGTTAGTGACCATTACTGCCCTCCTGCGGCCCCTCTATACTGAACGGTAGTGTGAGAGTAACCACAACATCCTCCTCTCTTAGGCACTTACTAGTCACCGCAGAGCTTCACTATCAACCAACTACAAGTGCCGTGAAGCGCTGCGTAATGGTGCGGATGCTTTTGGGTGGGTGCCACATGGCGAGTGGCAGGGAGGGTTTTCCAGGGTCTGGCTTCGTCCTTGAGGCCCTCTCCGCCGTCCCTGACCGTGGGAGGGAGTCCTGCAGCTTGCAACCACCCCGCACCCTCCCACGGTCAACCCTGGGAATGACTCCCCTTTCCCCGCTCACCGTCCCACCCATCTCCCACCAACCCGCGACCTCTTACTCACCGGCTATCCCATAGTTAAGTATAGTCCTTTATTTAAGTAAACTTAAATTATATCCTGCGTATATTGGTGTATGTACGTATGACATTTTATAATCCATCGGAGCCCCAGCACACCCCACTTTCCCCCCCCCCTCCCACCTGTTGTCCGGGTGGTGGTGGTGATATTGACGTCTTGGCCTTCCTTGTAAGGTATTGATCACTACCTGGCACTAACCTTCGAGACTTTCCCTTGTACCTGTAGATTGCCGTAGACAGTTCGGGGGTCACTGTCCCGGCGGCTTATTCCCAGATCAGGACTCAGGTGATGGCCTGATTAATCAGGCTGTTGGTACTATCTACACACAGTCCAACTTATGCATCATACAGCATTGCTGACCAAGAACTGACTTACCTACCAGGAGTCTACCTGGAGAGTGTTCAAGGCAGGTGAAATTGCAGATCTAGAGAATGTACAGAGAACCTTCACAGCACATATTAGTTCGGTCTAGCTCCTTAATTACTGGGAACGTTCGAAGTCCCTTTACCTATACTCCCTGGAACGCAAGCGAGAAACATACTGTGCGTATTAATTGGGACGGTGGTGAAATAAGATATTTATTTGGACAGTTAATGTTTATTTGAAAAATACACGGAATTGATATGATAGATAATTGATTTAATGAGATATGACTACCTTTTGCTTTTATAAGCATTGACATAGAATCTACCAAGGATGAACACTTGTTGGCAAGTTCGTCGTGGTACCTAATAACAGTAACATTTAGCTTCTCCACAGTTGAATAGTCCTGTTTCGCGATCCTGCGTTTGGTTATTGCCCATAGATTCTCAATTGAGTTGAGGTCAACGCTTAGTCCACTCTCTTTGAAGAATGCAAAGATTTTTCTGGAAGTGTGGCATAGTCAAGGTTCTGCTGGAAAATGCCTTGTTCATCAGGAAAGTCTCGATCCACAATGAGAAACAAATGAGTTGCCACGATGCCTTGTATTTGTCACTGTTCATCGTTCCCTCACCAATATCAAGCCGTCTAGGGCCTTTAGCAGTAAAATTACCCCAAAACATCGTCTTAGGTAGTGGGTGTTTGGCCATTGTTTAATGTGTCCGTTCTGAAGAGGATCGTCTTTGCTCCGTCTCACTACTCACTACTACTGATCTGTACCCATTCATCTGTCGTCCATCCCTTACGATCGAGTGCCCAGCACAGCCGTTTTTTTCTAATTAGCAGCGGTCAATAATTATTTCTTTACCGGCTTGATGGCAGTTCTGCCAACTTCAAGAAGCCTTCGACAAATAGTTGAAGAATCAACATTTACGCCAACTGAAGCCAAATCTCTGTAGATCTTTGCTGGTTTTCTTGGGATCCTTCACACTATTTCTTATGATAACCTTGTCATCGTGAGGCATTGTCTTGCGTTTTCTTCCACATCTTCCTCGACACAGCGCTCCACAATCACCAATGTCGTCAGGTCTCAGAATCCGACCAACAGTTGACTTTGCTACGCTCAAATTTTCGGCAATCTGTCTGATGCTCAAATCATGTTTTCTAAGAGCTACAGTACTTGCACGCTTCGTAGGTGTAACATCCATCATGAATTTCAGCAGTAATAAAGTGAAGGGGAGAATTTGTCAAAACCACATTCACTCATGGAGCATGCTTGTAGGAATAGCCTTACAGAACAACAACTGTTGTAGCACTGACGAGAGTCGCACTACAGCTGGATGGTTGCTAGAAGTCAGTAGTAAACTCTTCCGAAAAGAAAAGAACCCATAGTACATTAATTAAGCTGGAGACTAAGTCGTATTATGAGGTAATCACAAAATTTAATCCTGTCCTAATTAATTTGCACACTACATTTTATTCTACATCTGGAAAATACTAGAGGGACTGACCCCAAATCTGCGCGCAGAAATCGCTCCTTTTGAAAGCAAAAGACTAGGCAGACGGTGAAACATACCCTAATTGAAAAGCAGGGGTGCCTGAGTACACAAAGAGAAAACAGTAAGTGTCTGGGGCCCAAGACTATTCAGCAGCCTTCCATTATATATAAGGAGAATTAACAATAACTTCCTTGTTGTCTTCAAGAGGGAACCGGAGAAATCTAAAGTCAGTGGTCGACCAGCGGGCCTGCTGTTCTTACGTTGGATTGCGTGCGGCCAGCAGTAACAGTCTGGTTGATCAGGCCCTGATCTACCTGGAGGTCTGCTCGAGGACGGGGCCGCGGGGGCGTTGATCCCCGAAACTACCCCGAGGTTGGTAGGGGGGTCAACGCCCTCATTGCCCGGTCCCTGACCAAGCCTCCTTGTGAATGGCTTTATCAACCAAGTCTGTTGGTAATCCTCTTTGTGTATGAAGGGAGGACGTTGCACCCCTTTTCATTGCGGATATTTTGCACGTTCTGCCAAGCTCTTTAGTTGTATGGAGACAGATTTGTGTGTGTAGATTATAAATTATCTTGTCTACGTTCCAAGGAATACAAATCGAGGGACTCCCTTGTTTTCAAGGTTCTAGTTATCCAAACCTATCGTTTTCCTTCCAGTTGTAATAATGACACTGTTGTGATCCTTGAAAGTGGGATCTGACGTGATCACTAAGTCTCATGTTATTCTTAGGCTCTCTTGAGTTATTCAGAGTTTATTTTATACTCCGTTCCAGTCTTTATTGCCTCAGTCTTTCCATAACGGAGTAACTGAAACTTGTTCTCATTGAACATCACATTGTTGTCGGTGGCCCACTGGAAAACTTTATATCAGTTTGCAGGTTAGCTGTGTCGTCATGGAATGTCATTCTCGTAAAGATTCAAGTATATATCTGCTAAGGACGACACGGTGCTATGATTCATGCCTATGTCCATGTCAAATATGTGAATAAAAAATAATAGGGGCCAGTACTGTGCCTTGGGGAACAGAGCTTTTAGAGCACTATGGAAGCTTCCACTTTCACAATGTTCGCTATTACACTATGGGTTCTGTTCTATAGAGAATATTGATCTGCCACTTTTCGTGTTATTCCTTGTGCACGTATTTTTGTGAGCTATTAAACCATGGTCACATTTGTCAAAGGCTTTTGCAAAATCAGTGCAAACTGCGTCTGCATTTTGCTTGTCTTACATTTCATCTAAGATCTTATCGTTATGTTCGAGCAGTTGTGAGAGGTAGGAGCGACCTGCTCTAAATCTATGCTTCCCCGGGTTATGCAGTTGTCGAGATTCCATGTAATTAGCAGTCTTGCTTCTTAAAGATTCGAAGATTTTTTTATTGATAAGACATTTATTAGGCTCCCTTCGTGAAGACAGACAAGGGTCTATTGGTAATTCCCCATATGTATGGAGGGTGTTAAAAAATCTTTGTCCCTTTACACTTATCTTTTCTTGGGGGATGAGAATGGGTTATTTTGTACCGTCTCCCGAACCTCTACCTCATTTCCTTAGCATTTCATCCTTGCCCATTGAAACAGTTAATACAGGCCATCATAGCATTGTGTTCGTATCAGCAAAGCGCAAGTAAATCTTTCCTTTGTAATACAAGAGATGTTATCGTTCTTCATGCCTAGCTGATCAGACTTCAGTTATTATGAAAGGGCCAGCGTTATGCTGGAAGTAACAGCCTGGTTGATCAAGCAAGGACCAGACAAGCCTGGTCCAAGACTGGTCTGTGAAGTAGGAAAGCTCTCGAGATCCTTCAAAGGCATATCAAAGGTAGGGTGCAGTAGCGATTCCTAGTCTACTTTTAACATAGCAAAGATTTTGCCATTTAGATGGGATTTATGTTATATACTTTGTTTCAAATAAAAGCATGGGTTTAGATGAGGAAAGTTAGAACTAGTAGTTTTTTCAACAGGAAAGAGTACCACTGTCTTAGGCAGATAAGTTGAAGATTGATACACTTGTGCAACATATGGGAATCTTTATTGAGGAAACGTTTCGCCACACAGTGGCTTCAGTAGTCCAATATAAATCACACTTAGGCAGATACCCGATCAGTCGGGTTTTGACAGTGTGGGTCTGAGGGTCGCTAGCACTGTCTGGTTGACCAAGTGGTCCAACAGGAAAGCCTGGCTTCATGATGGGCTGCGAGGGCAGCAGAACCCTTGAAACAGGTCACAGTTAAGTCATACCTATGTTCTGTCTTACGAATCAGGCAGGTTATCCGAGAAAAGCATAGGCGGTGGAACTAAAGAGACAGTACCTAAATATAGGATCATAAGATTGTATGAGACAAAAATTGGAAAATGGTACATTAATTTTTTTTTTCGCACTTTTAATAATTTACTTCAATTGTTGCTAAGTATGAAATCCATAATTTATATGCTTTGCTTTATTTTATATTAAAATATTTTAACCTCTTGGTTTTTATAAAATCGTTTTATATATATATATATATATATATATATATATATATATATATATATATATATATACACACACACACACACACGTAACAACATGCACCGTATATGCCACCTTTATATCAACAATGTATCTCTTAAATATTCTGTACCATATTATGTAATAAAATATTCCTATTAGTAAAAAAAAATATATATCAAAAGATGGGGTGGTAGGGGAAGTGGAATATTCAAACGGCTTCAGGAAGAAATCCAAATATTCTTCCTTGAAGTCTTTTTATCCACTTCTCCGAGGCTATGGGTCCCACAATTTACACCAGAGGTGGACCCCCATCATATATATATTATTATACACACACACACAGATCAATGTCAGTGCGAAGAAAAAAATACATACTAGCATCATAATACATAACTAATAATAAAGGTAGAAATAATGATCAAGTATTTTTGTTATGGTATAGGTATAAGTGACATTTCTCCTAGCTGTTCAGTAATTATCAGTCAAGCATATAGGCAGAAGGGGGAGTTTTAAGCGTTGTGGTCAGTCATTTCCCGGAGGTGGGTGAGGTAACTACTCGGAAGTGAAGAGAGTATTGTGTGATGATTTAAAGTATTTGTTCCCATGCTAAACATCTGTTAGTAAATCATCATGGAACATAACTCTGTGATCATTTGTGACGTAAGTAAAGAATATTACGAAATTAAGAAAAAAAAAACTGGGTACGTAATGGAAGATCTCTTTCCAAGCTTGTTTTATAGTCTTTAGACGAGTTAATTTCCGGATAAATACGTACTGTACTGGTTTTTGTGACTGATTTTTATTTGTATAAGTTAGTTTACTTGATTAGTATGTTTGTTTAGGCAAACTGTGTCGTGCCCAATAAGCCATATCGGCCAAACAAGCTAAGTTTTTTTTAAGTTTAGCTTTTGAATTGATGTATATATTCAGAAAACTTAATAGGCATATATATTTTAATTTTGTGTCAGAAGTAATTTAGCAACCGACAAGCCGATGAAACTGCACGATCTCTGAACTTTTATTTTACGGTTAGATGTATACATTGAACCGTTGCTATTATGAATGAATGTTACTAGAGCGAGTTTACGTAGTTGCACTGCAACACGATATAACATTTTCATACGTTCACTCAACTCCAGTAGGTGGCTATTTTTATACTTTAAGTTTTTCAGCATAGTTTACCCATAGTATAGTAACTCCTATTACTGGGACTTAGCTACTCTAGACAGTTTCCTAAATTGTGGTGTATGGTATGTGAAGATTAAATCTTTAAACTTTTGAACTTCTGAAGTGACAAGACAAAACTACTAATTTATTTACTTGTATTTATTTACTTGTATTTACTTGTATCCTCAGTATCGATATACTGAATTACGTAATTCAAGTTACGCACTTATCCCAAGCGTTCGCTTTCATTGGCGTTTTTTGCTATAGAGGATAAGATTTTATCCCATTGTTGTGGGCCTGCAGGGAGCGGCGGCAGCAGCAGCAGCCTTGTGATTATGCAGTTACTTCAACACAAAATAAAGGCCATTCACTCAGGGATTTCAGTAATGTTTTCCATTAGTGTCTGGCCGTTTCTTAGCCTATCGACAGTACTTAAGACATAAGACTGAAATTCATTGTACAGTGTATACAGTTATCGCAAAATGTCACAATGAAGTCCATATTAGTCAGTCCCTTTAAACTTCTGTAAACACTTTGTACGAGTTATTCGTCTTCTTATTTAGGTTTTTATGTAACTTCATACAATTTTATTTGCGTAACGTGCACTGTATTTCTGTAATATTTTTTTTTACGTTGAGTGTTTAATTTAGAGAGAACCAGGAGTTTAGTTACTGACACAATGTGCTCACGTTCAAGTTTTCTATCATTCGAAATTAGTCGTTATATTGTTTCGGAGGAGTCAAGTTGAGTATTTTAAAAAGTGTCACTGGTTACGTTAAGCATATATCTTGGTATTTATTTGGTTTGTAGAGCGTACTGCAAAACCGTTAACCTAGCAATATCTTTGATAGATGTCAATGAATCTCAAGTATTTTTTTTTTTATACACTCAGCGGGCCAAGGTCAGTTGGTGCAAGTCCGGGATGAGTCTGTATAAATGTTAATAATGTCGATATTTTCACTTCTGTAGTTTTGCTCCACGTGTGTTCATTGCAGGTGTGTGTAACGTATGTGTAGTGTTGCAGAGTGGTAGCCGAGGTTGATGTGTAGGATAATTTTACAGTTTAATGATGCTGAAGGCACTGTAGACTGGATTGTTATAAAGCTTATGCAAATATAATATAGCACCTATAAGTATAACATGTATGACAACGGGTGTTTGTGTATTATACTAGGCAATAAGCCACACGTGGCATCTCTTGCGTCCCTGGCATGCAACCTAGCGCTGGGTGCCCCGTGTTCATAAATACAAACCAGTATTCTCGCCTTGTTGCCAGTGGTGTGAAGTGTACACAGCAGCTCCAGTACTGCCTTTGCAGCCTACTGCTTTACTAATGCTCACCACTGTTACAGGTGACTGCTTTACGAACAAATTTTGAACCATAATAGTGTTGTGAAGTCTGCTAGATAGCTAGTGAGTTTTGTGGTAAGTACGTGGTGATGGTGCTGCTAGCTAGTGAAGCTATTCCCCCCCCCCCCACATACTCGAGTCTCCAGAGTGAAGCCATTCGTTTATACAACTGCAAGATAATCGGGTTATTCTACAAATATGCAGAGGTAAACTTAATTACCTGGAAAATACTGTACGTTGCTACCAATACCTGTTGGTAAGCTTTGCATATCTTCTGCTCTGCTACGACATAGATGAGTTAAATATACTACATACCGTCATTGAAAGTTTAATTTTATTCCTACGGTCCATTGTTTGTTCTTAATCACCATGATAGTGGTAATTGCTCTGAGAGACTGGGCAGTGGCAGCCCCCTCATGGGTGATGTGGGGGGGGGGCTCGTGATTCAATTGGACCTGGACCTGTCTTCCCCTTGTTTAGATCGAAACTGATTTCCTTCCATTTTCCCATACGTCATATGACATGTTTAGCGCTTTGCCTTAAATGATGAAAGTGTCAAAGTAAACTTAAGATTTTGCTGCCGACGCGTCTAATTATACACCATGCATCTATCCTGTAGAGTGTAGACGGTAACATAAGAGCATGTGGATACATAATAGGCCCTGGTAATATATGTAGTTTGGGCATGGACGAGTTTGAGTTATCGTGGCTGGCGTAGTCTGACCCCAAAATGCATGGGTCCAATTTTGTAAGGTGGCTTACTTATGACGGATGAGGGACTGACCAGCTGCATGGATTGCATACATTTCTTCATAGTTACGTTGAGAATGTAGAGAATCTGATTAAAAAAAAAGCCGTCGGTAAACAATTTAAGGAAATGTATAAGCTTTTTTTTTTTTTTACTTGTCCACGCAATATGACAATAAATTTGCGGGGCGATTCTTGTACCTGTACTTGTACACTGAAAAATTTGTTGATGCAGGTATTTAGAACCTGAAATCCACCTACAGTGATTTTTTTTCTTACAATCTGTCCTTTGTATGATTAAAGAAAGCAACCCATAGTAAGAATTCAGACCGTGGTAGTGTGTAGTGAGAGAGAAATTAGGTGTAAGAAAACGTGCTATAACGTGACAAAACGTATTAAATGTTGCTTGAATTATATCGTACTGAAATCTGATAGTGAGATCAACTTTTGTCACGACTAAAGATTACGGATACGTAAGTCTAGGCAAGAGTTTAGAATTCGAGGGCTTTGAAAATGTTGGTCATACTTTTGTCTTCTGTGAAATTAACAAAGGGTTGATACTAGTTGTCCCTGGTATGATTAGCTCCTGTTTAAAGTGACAGGTAAAGTCCTTCACTTCTTATTGCCTTGTGATTACATCACAAAATGAACTTGAATGCTTGCGCCACACAGAACCAGAGTTGTTTGCGGTGGTAGAGACTGGCCCCGGTGATACATTTTTGATATCACACATTATGATGCTACTATACGAGATGGCGTGTATAAAATACTTGCACCAAGTTGGGTAACTTTTATTAGGGTAAGTTCGCCCAACAGCAGCATTATCCCTCTTAAGGTTTATAACTACGTCAGTTCTCTAGATTTGTCTTCATTATTTACCTTGTGATGAATGAGGTAAATGATTCGTAAGTATTTGTTCCTAACTTGTTACTGATGAAGACTTGTGATTCAGGAATGAAAATTTAGTTTTATTAGGAAGGATTTTAGGAGGGTTACTGGTGTTGCAATTTAAGTATTTAAAATTGTATGGTGTGAAATTTAACGTGAATATATTGTATCCACATACAGCCGTTGCATCAGTTTATTGTACGGATTTCTTTTGCTTAGACAAACACGATACTTTAGAGGTTAGATACTTGATGCTAAGACAATAATGTTGGGTGGTAGATGAGAATGGTTGAGGGCCTTCGGGCCGTTAACAGTAGTAGTCAACAAGGAAGTCTGGCTCCTGGTCATAGGTATGTTTTAGTCTCATTTTGCTTCATACTTTTTTTAGTTATTTCTTTTTTTTTCAGATTTTAAATAAAGCTAGTTAGCTATCGAGCCTTTCGCTATTAACAGCAGATTGAAGATTAAACCTTCACAGCTTCCTGCGCTAAATAGCCCACAAAGACTTAGGATCAAACCTTCATCACTCTAAAGCGCTTAACAGTTGGAACAAGATTAAAAATGTTGTCTTCCATATAATCGTAAAAAAAAAAAAAAAAATGACCAGTTTTGCACAAACTGGAAGCCAAGCTTCCAGCCTCAGGCTGCTGCTTACTGATGGCCTAGTGACAACCTTACATCTTGGACAAGCGTGACGTTCGACTGTCGCATCAATGCTTGCCCAGACAGGAGTGCATCTTTCTTTGCACGGTTGACACGGTATCAAAATTTCAATCGGGTCAGGCCGTGCTGAACCCAGGTTATGAGGACCACCCCAGGTGAAAGCCTTAGACTAACTTGTTAAACACCTTGTGTTCTCGCGGCCGGATCTGTTTCTCTGTATTCCTCGGTTTCTCTCGATTCTGTTAGGCGCCACCTCCCCCCCTAACCGGCGCAAAATCTTGGGCCGAGTTGCGGTATACAGCTGCGTCCTAAAACATCAGAACGTTATAATAAAGGACTACTAGTATTCTAATAAAGATAAACTGGGAAGTCACCAAAGATATATTGTCTTTCACGGGTATACCTTATTAATGTATTAATATTTTTAACTTAACAAATCCAGGGAAAAAATCGAAACCAGTATTGGGCCCTTGCTTCGAGATGGAATTAATAATGCCAAGAAAGAAATAGCCGTGAATCGGGCAGATATTGATAATTAATTTTTTCACGGATAAGGCCAAAAACTCTTATGTCTAAAAATTCCCATAATCCTAAACTCACTTGCCTTTAAAGAAACTGTTGATAGTATATCCATGTACTCTGCCCCAGGCCCAGTTCTGTGGAGCTAAATATTCATCACACGTTCCTTACAGGTATTAGCATTACTAATGAAGCCCTACTACATAACGATAACAACAAACCAATTTTAACTACAAACCGGTAACGCTGACGTCCCATGTAATCAAAATCTCGAGTTTTGAAAAGCAAAATTGCTAAACACCTGGGCTCGCAAAAAAATGCACGACCCGGGGCAGCTGGTTTGTAGCAGGTCACTCCTGCACTGCAATTATTGGACCATTACGACATGGTCCTGGATGTACTTGAAGAGAAAATGCCGACTTTAAATACACAAAATTAGCAAGAACTTAGTTTCATCATGGTGGAACAGTCCATAAAATGCATTCAAGAGGAATAGCATGAGAAGTAGGCTAGTGAACTTTTAATATTCTAACAGATCAGATGCATCATAGTAGTCAACAAAGTAAACTAACTTCAGAGGATGCCATAGTGAAAAG
The DNA here is from genome assembly GCF_038502225.1 of Cherax quadricarinatus. Lineage (NCBI taxonomy): Eukaryota > Metazoa > Arthropoda > Malacostraca > Decapoda > Parastacidae > Cherax > Cherax quadricarinatus. The sequence goes on along the minus strand of NC_091345.1, from coordinate 14,849,951 downwards.
CTATTTTCCTCAAGGCACAGTACTCTCCCAAATTGCTATTCTCATATCCGACATGAACAAGTCATAGCACTGTATCCTCTTTTGTAAGTGGGGCTTCCATTGAGGACATTCACTAATCTCAAAAGTGATATTAAAGAGGTTTTCCATTAGGCTACAGAAAACAAATGTTCAAAGAGGACAAATTCAATTACTCTATATGGGGAAAAAATAACAAATTTGGGGCGGAAGAAAAAATCAATCTAGTCTGACTTTCAAGGATCACAAGTGTTGCTGTCACAAACGCAAAGAAACTGATAGGCTGTATAACTAACATTTTTAAAAACGAATTGCCAAAACCTAGTCATTGTGGTTGTATATAAGCCACCAGATGCAACCTCACAACAGTTCAAGGAACAGCTACTGAAAATTGATTCCTGTCTGGAAAACCTTCCAGCTCCATCCCCAAACATCTTACTGCTAGGTGATTTCAACCTAAGGCATACAAAATGGAAAAATGTAGCAAATAATGTTATAGCTGAAACAATCCCCGGAGGTAGCGCAGATGAAAGGTGACACACACACACACACACACACACACACACACACACACACACACACACACACACACACACACACACACACACACACACACACACACACACACACACACACACACACACACACACACACACACACACACACACACACCACACACACACACACACACACACACGAGCTACTAAATCTCTGCGAAAAACACACCTTAAGCCAGCAGATAGTGGAGCCAACAAGACTAGAAACCACACTTGACCTTATCTTCACAAATAATGAGGACCTGATAAGAGACATAAGAATATCAAAAACGACTAATTCCGATCACAACCTAATCGAAGTCCAGATGTACATGCATAGGGGTCCTGATCAGCAGAATGCATGTACCTGTGAAGGCGTCTTCATAAAATACAACTTCAACAAGAACATCAACTGGGACCAGGTAAACCATGTCCTAAACGAAACATGTTGGGAAGATATCTTAAATGACATGGATCCTAACCAGTGCCTTGAAAGGATCAACTTCCTGGCAGCTGAAGCATGTTCTAGGCATATTCCCCTAAGAAAGAAGAAGAGCAGGAGTAAACTGGAGAGAGAGAGAGATGCTCCCTCTACAGAAGACAACGAAGAGTCACTGAGCTCCTCAGGAGTGCTAGAATATCTGATACACGAAAGGAGGTGCTGACCAGGGAAGTGGAAACTATCGAACTTAAGTTAAATGACTCTTACAGGAACCAGGAGAGACAGGAGGAGCTTAAAGCTATTAGTGAAATTGAAAGATTCAAAATATTTCTTTTCATATGCCTAAAACAAGGCAAATACCACGTCGAGTATCGGGCCCTTACTCAGACAGGATGGGACTTGCACAGATGACAAGGAAATATGTGAAATATTGAAATCCCAGTACGACTGTGTTTAGTGAACCACTAATCAGTCCGAGGATCGACGACCCAAATGATTTCTTCATGAATGAGCCTCAAAACTCCATAAATGTATGCCAGATTTCCGACATTACCCTAACTCCGATAGATTTCGAAAAAGCCATTGACAACATGCCCATGCACTCAGCCCCGGGCCCAGACTCGTGGAACTCTGTTTTCATTAAGAACTGCAAGAAACCCCTCTTGCGTGCCCTAAGTACACTATGAAGGAGCAGCTTGGACATGGGTGAAATTCCAGTCACTTAAAACAACGGATATAACCCCACTCCATAAAGGTGGCAGCAAAGCATTAGCTAAGAACTATAGACCAATAGCTCTGATGTCCCACATCATAAAAATCTTTGAAAGAGTGCTAAGAAGCAGGATTGCAAATCACCTGGATTCCCAAAATCTGCACAATGCAGGGCAACATGGGTTCAGGGCAGGTCGCTCCTGCCTCTCACAACTACTGGATCACTATGATATGGCCTTGGATGCACTGGAAGAAAATAAGAATGCAGATGTAATATACACAGACTGCAAAAGCATTTGACAAATGCGATCATGGCATAATAGCCCATAAAATACGTGCTAAAGGAATAACTGGGGAAAGTGGGGAGATGGATCTTCAACTTCCTAACAAATCGAGCACAGAGTAGTGGTCAACAGAGTTAAATTGGAGGCTGCCATAGTGAAGAGCTCTGTTCCACAAGGCACAGTACTCGCCCCCATCTTATTCCTCATCCTCATATCAGACATAGACAAAGATATACATCACAGCACCATATCATCTTTGCGGATGATACTAGGATCTGCAAGAGGCTGTCATCTGCCGAGGACGCGGTTAACCTCCAAGAAGATATAAACAAAGTTTTCCAGTGGGCAACGGTAAACAATGAGATGTTCAATGAGGACAAATTCCAGCTACTCAGTTATGGAAAACTGGAGGAGATAATAACTAGAACAGAGTATACTACAGACTCTGGCCATACAATAGACGAAAAATAATGTAAGGGACCTGGGAGTAGTAATGTCTGAGGATCTCACTTTCAAGGATCACAACAATGCTACGATCGCACGTGCAAAGAAAATGATAGGATGGATAATGAGAACGTTCAAAACGAGAGATGCCAAGCCAATGATGATCCTTTTCAAATCACTTGTTCTCTCTAGGCTGGAATACTGCTGTACATTAACATCTCCATTCAAAGCAGGTGAAATCGCAGATCTAGAGAGTGTACAGAGATCCTTTACTGCACGTATAAGTTCTGTCAAGCACCTTAACTACTGGGAACGCTTGGAAGCACTTGACTTGTACTCGTTGGAACGCAGGAGGGAGAGATATATCATAATCTACACGTGGAAAATCCTGGAAGGAATGGTCCCAAATCTGCACACAGAAATCACTCCCTACGAAAGTAAAAGACTGGGCAGGCGATGCAAAATGCCCCCAATAAAAAGTAGGGGCGCCATTGGTACACTAAGGGAGAACACCATAAGTGTCCGGGGCCCAAGACTGTTCAACAGCCTCCCATCAGGCATTAGGGGAATTACCAATAAACCCCTGGCTGCCTTCAAGAGAACTGGACAGATACCTAAAGTCAGTGCTGGATCAGCCGGGCTGTGGCTCTTACGTTGGACTACGTGCGGCCAGCAGTAACAGCCTAGTTGATCAGGCCCTGATCCATCGGGAGGCCTAGTCATGGACCGGGCCGCGGGGGCGTTGATCCCCGGAATAACCTCCAGGTAAGCTAATGAAATTCTTAAGTCACTTCTGCTCTCCAGACTTTGGTATTTTTGCTATACAGTGCACTAATAGCTTTAAGGCAAACAAAATCCTCTAAATCCAAGGATGTATAAGAGACCTTTGCCTGCCAGTATAAATTCAGTCAAGCACTTTAATTATTGGGAACGCTTGTCCCCTGAACTGTGGTATCTGAAATGTAGGCGAGATTGATACATCTACATCTAGAAAATTCTGAAGGAAAATGCATAATGGAAACTGCTCCATTTGAACTCTGCAATTGATGTAGTAGAAGCACAACGAATCGAAGTGGCGGAAAGAAATCTGGTAAAAATTTTTTTATATAAAATACCACGAATAATGGTGAAATTCAAGTACGAGAAAAGCTGCCTCTCAGGAGAGGTCAGTATTTTCTTAAATTAATGTTTGACTGCATCATTTCTCGATTACTGCGCGGTTGCTTGAGTTGATGGTAAGCTGCAAAGCTGCATTTTTGACAGTTTACAACTAGAATCTTTATTTTTTTGACACTTGCACAGATAGTACAATGTTTTTACTCTTTTTTGTTTAGTTCTGTATGCTGATGTCTGGGGTACTAACATTTTATTTAATGAGTACTTTTCTTTATTTCCTGCTTGTTTTGTGATTTATATCGTGTACCTGATATATATTTACGGATTTGTTTTAGTAGCCTCTTAGCTTCCTGGCCCACCTCCATAACCTTTGCATTAATTACTGGCCCCACTTGATTCATAACCAACAGGACCCGTTATACATACTCTGGAAGATGTGTATGGTGTGTACCTATACATCTCTTCTAGTTTAACACCACCATGAGACTGAAAGTAGGCTACAGAGGGCAATTCCATCAATGTGGTTATGAAGACACTATTATACAACAAACCGTTACGAGGGAAGCAGGCCAGCCTGCGTGAGTAGAGCAACTCATGAAACCGGTCACAGGTATGTTGGTAAAGTAAACTAAGACAAGTGACTTAATGGCTGTGAAGTGGGTAGCTAAAGTGACCTTGCTGGGTGCTTGGCCCCAGGCCGGGGTGCAAGGATAGAAACTTGAAATCAGTCACAGGTATATCTCGTTCAGTGGAGTGATAAATCTTTCGAGGCCTCCACGAGTGATATTCAGAGTAATTACAAGCGTAATGTATGAAACCTTGTACTCATTAGCTATAAAGTTGTATTGTTCATCGGTGATGTTATCGAGACGGGGAAAATGAGACCAGCACGGTGTTGGTGTCACCGTTGTGTTGTGTGCTACTGACCCTGATAGCCTAAGATGCGTCTGGGGGCAAGTAACACCCCTCTTGCAACAGTGTATATACAGCGAGAAGTTTGTGTATGCATCTAAGTACTGTATATACACAATATACTTTTTAAGATTTATTTAAGGGATCGAATTCTTGGTAGTGTACAGGTGACTTGCAGCTTAATGACCCACATGCCATCAGTAGGCTTTTGCTTTACGCATAGCTCTTCATGTGCTCTATTTTATATTGACAACTCCACACTACACATTTGACGGTATTTGCACAATTAAAAACTTTGGTATGGTGGATAATTCCTTGATTTACAATAGCTGTTGGGAAAAATACTCTGTAGATAAATTATGGTAAAATGTAGCTACACACTACAGCTGGCATAGTAGAGGCACGATCTAGTTGTCAGTTAGGTATTTACAGTACCGGTAATGTTGGAACCTTACCAGGGCCACAATGTAAAATACACTTCATTCATGTAAGCTGTGATGAATGAAGGAAATAGCTGCGAGTATGTGTATGTAAGGGAGGTTGAATGTTGCGCATGTGTCAGGACAGGATAACTGAAGGATATTTTCGGGGCTCGGCTCCCCCCGCGGCCCAGCCCCAGACCTGGTAGATTAAGGCCTGGCCAACCAGGGCGTGGCTGTACATAGGTTGAATGTTGTGCATGTATGCGTCTGGGAGGTTGAATGCGTATTCATGTCGGGGAGGTTAAATGATTCATGCATGCGGCTGAAAAGTTGAATGCTGAGCGCATGCGGTTGGGAGGGTGAACGATGCGCGAAAGCGGCTGGGAGGGTGAATGCGCGCATGCGGTTGGGAGGGTGAATGTGCTCATGTGGTTGGGAGGGTGAATGATGCGTGTCAGGGAGGGTGAATATTGCGCATGTTGGCGGATGTTTAATGGTTTAGGGTTGGGGTAGAATGCAGGATTGACTTTTTTTTCGGGGGGGGGGGGGGAGGTCGAATTTAACCGCGTGTCGGGAAGGTTTGGTGCACGCGGGCACGTGTTGAAAGTTTGCGTGTGCGCGCGTACCTGACATTATATGGGTTGGTTGAGTCAGGAAGTGCTAACCCAGATTTTCTCTCCCCGACCTACTGAGAGAAAGTGAGAGGTTGTGTTGCCCGAGATGTACAGTCCGTACACATAGGTCCACACAACTGAAAGGTCCTAGGTTCAATCCCCAGCCCCCGCTCACTTCACAGGGGCTGGTATAGACTAACACCGATATATAATTAGTATACTGTAGTAGGTCACATCCTTGGCAAGGCGTGACCTCTGCACCTGCCGCTCCTGTTAGCAGAAAATAGGTACTGGGTATTAGCAAACTGTTGAGTCTTTCCTGGCTGGGCGACACCCTCTCGTCTCTGTAAGCCTAACAGTAAAAAGGTACCTGGGTGTTAGTAAATTATTGTCTCAGCTTGAGGATAATGTCAAATACTTCAGCCCACCTAGTTTTGTTGAGCAGTCCCTGGGTATTCAGGTCAGATTGTTACTGACTGAATTATTTTTCCCCATTGCCTTACGTACAATCAGCAACATGAAAGTTGAAGTATTAAACTGTGAATACATGTGCTTGTACACAATTCTTGTAACAGTGATTGGTTGCATTTTTTTTTTTCGTGTGGCTAGCGCCAGTAGCCTGGTTAATCAGGCAGTTCCCTGGGAGGCCTAGTCTGGGACCGGACCGTAGGAACGTTGACCTTCGTAGCACACTCCAGGAAAGTACCCTCACTGCCACCCTTGGAGTAACCAATCATTGTCCCTGTTACAATGCTAATTGTGTAGGCACGTGTATTCATTCATTACTAAATACCGGTATTGTTTACTATGAAGAGTTCCCACATGTCTGCATTGGCCTTAATTCACCTTATCTTCCGTGTTGCCGACTGTACGTTTATTAAATAACTTGTACATTAACCTGCCTATTTTTTGGTAATTCTCAGTCTATGGTTAAATGTTTTTGTAGTCTGGTTTTTCATATAAAATAAACGGCAGCAAAAAAATGTTTATCAGTTTTTACTATTTTACACTTTCAAGACCTGTCTGATGGAATTCCGGGACAAATTCAGAGAAACATTGTTCCTTGTAGTCTAAATTTGGTAATAAAACATTTTTTTTTATTAAAACCTTCCCCAAAACTTGATTAGAGCTTCTGGTGCTCACTTTTGTTAAAATTGTGCAAGTTTCCATACGTTTCCATTTAAATATTGCATACTCTTTAAATATTCCTTTATCTTTTAAGCTAAACCCACCCATCCTAAATACAGTGTCTTAAGAAAATCATATTGACCGTTAATTTAGCTTTTAATAAAAAGTTCCATAGCGCTGTGATATTAACATTCACTTAGTCCGTATTCTTGTCTTTTTGCACTGCTGAAGTTCTTATATTAATAGTATTATATTACCAACAGTAAAATGATTACTTAGAGCGAATTTCTACAATTAAATAATCGTTTTAGTTGTTTTTCCCCTTGATGCCGTATCCGTTCTAGCAAACTGTCGGCATTTGAGGTTAGATAAAATATCACAGTATGGCTGACCTCGGAGCATGAATTTTGCTTGCTAACTTCGAGAGCAACAACTTTTTGAACAGATGAAGATAGGTGCTTGTGTGTGTTAGATTAGCACCAAATGTGCTAGCTAATTGAGAAACTCTGAAATATCTTTAAAAATATAAAAGTTGTTTGGCTCAAAGCCAAAGGTGACTTATAAACCGAAATGCTGCTTTGAGTTTTGTAACGGAAATTTTCATCACAATTCCTCCATACTTAAGCGAAATCGCCAACAGAAACATGACTGCCTCAAGAGGGAACGTGAAAAGCTAAAAGTTGGTTACTGATCACCCGGGCTACGTGCAGTGCATACCTACAGCTTCATACGGCAAGCAGTAGCAACTTGGTTGATCAGGACACAGTCTGGGACCTGGCCCTGGGGGCAGTGACCCCCGAAATAGTCTTCAGACAACCTTCATGTATTTTTTTATCCTCTTGACAACATCAGTGCATTTATTTGTAGATAGTTCACACGTATATTTGCATCAATTATTGTGGAGAGCTGAAAAGAATATAGCGAAATAACTATTTAATTTGGTATCACACAGATGGATAATGTGGAGTGGTGAACGGTGTTTTTTTTTTTTTTTTTACCTAACTTTGAGACTTGGGACGTGAAGTGAACATTTACTGACACTTGTAACAACCCCTGTCACCAGTGCTCCCGTCTGGCATTGGTACAGCAGTGTTGATATTGGTAACTCGCACACAGTACAGTAATTGTTACCCACAAATCATATATTAAACACACTTAGACATATTCACCAGGAACTTGAAGCTCCAGGCAAGCGAAATTTCTCCTAAATTAGTTTCCATGTATTGCACGAGTAGTATTAGAAGTAGTCGGGTGGAGAGATCTGGGATTCTTGGCTTCAGTGTCAACTGCACGAGAAAGCTTGCAGCACTAACCTCCTGCCCCACCTCTGGATCACTGCCGGGTCTGTCTGACCTCTGCACCTTAGTGCTGTAAATATTTCCAGCACTATTAAAATACTAATTTACTTCATGTTCAAAAAGTGGAGGCCCACACTATTGTTTGGTAGCCAGTTCTGGGCATCATCGTATGTGGAACTGCCTGCTTAAATCTTGTCACGATGGCGTTATTACCGTTTTTTTTTTTTGTATTACTGACGTTGTCGTTATCTTATTCGCTTGGAAACAACAATTCAAAAAAATCCGAAATAGTTTGTGTGAGAGGTTTAGGAACTTTGAAGGTCAGTTTCGGGTAGTTAAACTGGAAAGCCTAGATTCCAGGAATTTAGGTTCTCTGAGCCCATCTTCCTAACCACCACTCGTATGATGTAATGACTCCTTGACATCTTGGCCTTTTATATATATTTTATATATATATTTTATATATATATTTTATATATATATATTATATATATATTATATATATATATATATTATATATTTTATATATATATAATATATATATATATATATAATATATATATATATATATATATATATATATATATATATATATATATATATATATATATATATATATATATATATATATATATATATATATATATATATATATATAAATTATATATATAATTTATTTTTGAAACTTTTAACGTATATATAAGGTGTGCGTTCTCTTCTCACGACCCTCACTAAAAATTATACCTCTTAGATGTTAGTGAACGTGTCGCCGTCGTGGTTTACCCCTAGTCCGCCATTCTCTATTTTGGCTGGAAGGGGGGAAGGGTTACAGTAGTTTAATTAAAGTACTTATAAAAAAAAGTGCATTGCGATAGGTACGTGTGAACATAGGTGTGTATCTGCAGGATTTTGCTTTAACCCCTGATTTAGGAATTAATAATCTTGACTGAGTGTATAGGCGAATTGCAGCAGTGTATTCGATAAGCTTTAAAGTTTAAAACTAAAAACGCGGTGTGGGGAATGCGGACGGTGGCAGATTGTCGGCTGGTATAGTGGGGGTAACCCGTGCCCCCCCCCCCCCTTTAAGGGACGCCCTCGGCTATATTTTGGTACAACGGTTCGGAAACATTAGTCTTGTGTGACCATGATGGTAACTCTTATTATTTAGGAAAATCATTCGCTTAGTTTCGTATTCAGTAACACTGTTATTGATTGTATATACTCTCGAAACGATTTCCTCTGGATCTTCTTTTCTTGTGTTAATGCTAAGCATGCCAAGGTTGTTAACGAGGGCCATTCAGCTGAAGTCGGCGAGTTGTATTTTATCATTGATGGGGTGGGGTGGGGGCAGTAGCTGGCATTACTGCTTGTGAAAGTGGCAAGGCGCTTAATGAACGTACACGACTCTGGTATTTATGCTGATGTGTTCTAAGGGTCAACATCCCCTCCTGTAAATGTTAACGCTGCAACATGCTGCTTTTCGTTTGATTCGTTTATTCGTATTCTTTGCATTGGGTGATTTCTTAAATTTAGTTTTGTAAGTAATTTGATATTCTCTCTAAAATAAAAAAAAATGTACACTGGGGGAGGAGAGATTGTTTACAAGGTAGGAAGTGAGAACATTGGCAGTGCGTGGCACCGAACGTCCTCCAACACCCTCCGGAGTGGGAAGCGCCGGAGAAGGTGCTACGATGCAAGGGAAAACGGAAGTAACGACAGGGACACATTGAGATCACAATGGCGTGGCCTAGAACGGCTTTACGAGAAGGTTGCGTGACCCACGCTAAACTAGGCCCTATGTAAGAATGTAGTACAGCCTACTTTTGGAGTGTGTTGACTCCGAGAAAACTTAGGCGTTAAAATAACATTTATCTCTGTTAATCATAAGGGCGTTAATACCGTAAATGGAGCCGCCTGCGGCAGTGCCTTGGCAGACATAGCGGTGAAAAAGACCGTTGCTAGGAATCGAAGGAACGTTCAAGGCTCGCGCGGCAAGTTTGGGCGAAAAAAAAAAAAACTCAATGATGACAAAAACTGAGCGAGTACAGAACCAAGAAGACACAATGATGTTTGACATTATCAAAAAATAACAACGCCAGTAATAAATAAATACAGGAGAAACCGGTATCTTTTCATAAATTGTGGATATATAAATTATTAGACGTAGTAAGTGGTTCAAATATTTTCACTGTTCCTTGTTCACCTAGTGACCTGCTTTTAAGACTCCTCCATGTGGGGATGGCCTCCATAGGGAAGTTTTGCTTTCACCGGGATCTTTAAGTAATGGATAGACGTTGCTCGTTTTTGTGCCGCGGGGAAAGCTGGCTTGAGGCCCCGCTTCCCATCAGATCTGTGCCACCTTTTACCTTTGATCTAGATTTCGCATGCAAGTCTAGATTGATTTGAATTGCTTAAAAACACAAACGGAGGCGAACTGCAGTAGGCCTACATGGAAGGCATGTTTGTCTGCTCTACTTCTAAAGATGCCTAAACTATTAGCTTCAATGGTACTAGTTAGCAATTTGTTGCACTTCTACTAGTTTAACAATGCTTATAAAAAAGTGGGACAATCTGCAAAGTAGGTATTAAAGCTAGCTTGATTGTCCCTCCTCGAACAGCACCCACCCTTCTTCCCCCTTTCAATACGGCTTAGTTTATACATTGTATGTACTCTTAATTCTGTTCGTAAAACTCGTGTTCTATTGTCTGGACGCTTCCTCTTATCCACCGGGCAGCGAATTTGCACACTTGTTACTGATCGCGCTTTAATGGTGAAGTTATTCTCCAAGTTTAAGGTGCTGCAAGGAGATTGACATTTATGGATTTTCTCTAATAATCATGCACTACAATTATAAGGTATATGCATATATCTAGACTAGATTGGCAGATAAGATTGACAAAACCCTTGTTGGGAGAAGAGTGGAATGTGTGTTGGTTAGGAAAGGAAACTGGTTTTACCCTGTTAGGCATAATTATGAACCAGTTATTTACAAACATCAGATGTATATACAAAAAGTAGCTGAAACTCAAATAGATGCTTATAATTGCAGCTTGCTTAATATTGGAATTAGAAACCAGTATATTTCCAACGTAATGCTGTAACGATTTCATTTCCTTACTGGAGGTGCCTTAATTCCGATGAAGGACTCTTGATCCCAGCAACTACTCATCTTCCTTGTATAGAGCCCGATTTGTATC
>NC_091345.1:14781331-14828831 GCF_038502225.1 Cherax quadricarinatus | reverse complement strand
CACACTCTACACTACCACCTGCACATCACTGCCACCCTACACTCTGCTACACTTCACACTCTGCACTACTACTGCACTCACTACTTGCTACTACTCACCACTTCACACTACCACTTACTCCACCACTACCACTGCTACTACTACCCTGCCACCACTGCCACTTGCACACCCACACTCTGCCTACCTACACACACTCTACTCTGCTACACCACTTGCGCACTCACTTGCTGCACACTGCTGCACTACTCTACTCACTGCACTTACTGACCTCGACTACTTACTACTACTACTACTTACTACTTACTACTTACTACTACTACTACACACACACACACACACACACACACATATATATTTATATATATATATATATATATATATATTTATATATATATATATATATATATATATATATATATATATAAAAAAAATAGTTTAAAAGATGGGGTGGTAGGGGAAGTGGAATATTCAAATGGCTTCAGGAAGAAATCCAAATATTCTTCCTTGAAGCCTTTTTATCCACTTCTCCGAGGCTATGGGTCCCACAATTTACACCAGAGGTGGACCCCATAATATATATATATATATATATATATATATATATATATATATATATATATATATATATATATTAAAATGAGAGAGATAGGAGTCGGTCTATCAGAATCCTGTCGGACAACATTAGAGGTTTCATTACCAATGTTGGAGAACTCGCACAATTTTGTGAACACTCAACACTCCTACATGATAGCTGTTGTTAATATTTTTGGACGACAGGACTCCAGAAAATTTTGCAAGAATTGCTGGTTGCCCCTCATGGATGAGGGGTAACCAGGCAAGGGCAAGGTGGTGTTGCTGTGTGCTTCTCTAAAAGTGTACAAGCCCAGCACATTGGTGTTGCCATCCCTACTCATCTTGAAATGTTCTTCAAGCTGTGCATAAACACTAGTACCTCTGTACTAGCGTATGCAATGAACAAACCTCAGTGGCAACGTGCAGACCCTATCAACTTTCTAATGGAAAAATGTAAACTCTGTTCTGCTCCAACACAACTGTCAACGTATCATAATTGTTGGTGACCTCAACCAACTTCTTGTACAGAGGGGCTTTGATGACCTTCTTGCGGTATTTGACATGAGAAACTTTGTTGATTTCCCTACTCACATCTTTGGCTCCTCCCTTGACCCAGTAGTGAGTGATCTAGCAGAAGGTATAGTTACATGTCAATCCCTCGGCTGTGTTGGATCGTCTGACCACAAGGCTGTTTTTATGACACTTAAGATCCCAACAGAACGAGGTGGAGTCCACACACACAGCCAGGCTATGGGAAGGAGGTAATTGGCCAGCTCTACTCTGAGCTCGCCGCCACCAATTGGAATGCTTCTCCAAGGGGATGTTGAGAACTTAGTGAAAGCCTTAACTGGACACATCCTTAATCTACAACAAGAACACATCCCTCACCGGCAATATGTGACGAAGCCTACAGATCAGCCTTGGTTTGGCTTTCGTTGTAGAGAGGCTGCTACTGCTAAGTACAAGGCATGGCGAAGGTATGAGACACCCTACCACCTATAACAGGAACTTTAACAGGCAAGCCTGTAGGCATATGGGTGAAGTTCAAAAGCGGTCCATCTCTAAATGGGACACAAAAAGAGCGCTAGCATCAGGTAGAGTAGGCTCCAAAACCTGGTGGTCCCTGGTCAAGGACAGACAAGGGTATTTGCCTGATGAACTCATTCCACCTCTAAATCGACAGGATGGGACCACCTCTACTAGTAAAGAGAAAGCGGACCTCTTTGCCGAACACTTTGCTACCAAAATGCAAGATCCTGATCCAGCAAGGGACCCTCCTTTGCTAGCTGCAAGAACTGTCTCAAAACTGTCAGTGATGACAAGGCAGGAGGAGGTGCATTCCTTAAATCGCTCGACCAAGAAAAGGCTGTGGGCCCCAGACAAGTTGAGCCCAAGACTGCCGAGATGTGCAGACCAGCTAGCAGCACCTCTAACTCCCATCTTTCAGCACTGCCTAGTAGTGTAAATGGCCTTCTCTGTGGAAAGATGCAAATGTAATCCCTGTTCACGAAAAGAAGAGCAGAGCAGAAATCGGCAACTACAGACCAGTGCCACTCCTGTCAATCACTGGCAAGATCCTTGAGACAATAATCTCAAGACAAATGACAGTTTTTGACTACCACTCAGTACTTTGTGACCGACAATATGACTTCAGGAAAGGTTACTCTGCTGCTGATCTGTTGTTAAACCTCTCCACTAAATGGCACCGGCCACTGGATGAATCCAAAGTCAGCTGTTTGGTAGCACTGGATATTGCTGGTGCTTTCGACCGAGTGGGGCACCAGGGCCTCTTGGCAAAACTGCAAGCATTGGGAATTGCAGGCTCTATGCTATGTCTCATCAGTGATTACCTTCATGGTAGATCTCTAAGGGTAGTTTTCAATGGAACAAAATCAGCAAGACATCCTATTGGAGCAAGTGTTTCACAAGGAAGTATGCTGGGACCATTATTATGGAATGTCTACTTCAATGACCTTCATCTCATCGCAGAATCCCATTCATTTATCCAAGAGAAGAAATGCCAGCTGCTCTAAGCTACATCAATTACCAGCTAAGAGCTATATCAGCTTAGGGAAACCGATGGCAAGTAACATTTGCACCTGAGAAAACACAAATGATGGTCTCTAGGCACCATGATGGTAATACCGGTGCAGTAGTAAGTATGAATGGGAGGGTGTTGGTACCTGGGGAAGAACTTGATATCCTTGGTGAAATTTGACTCCAAACTGACCATGAAGAACCACATTGTAAATCTTGCAGACAAAACAGCCAGGAATCTACAGCACTTCGACGTATCTCGCATCTGCTTGACAGTAAGGGTTGCAAGATTCTGTATGAGGCACAAGTACGCTCACACCTTGAGTATGCTACACTTTCTTGGTTTGCCTGCCCCTTCCCCTCATCTGCGTGGATCCACTTCGAGGACAGCGAGAAGCAAGCTTCTATACCACAAGACGGGCAGAAAGTAGCAACTTCACTGGCTGTAACCTTCTCCAGAACATCACTTTATCTGGGGTCATTTATCCCCCGAGTCTGTAACACATTCGTACAGCATTATGATGTCAACGAGATAGTTGGTTGATTAAATGAAGATGCTGGCCCACAGATGGCTCCAACTTCATCCTGTTCTCTACTTGTATGTTTCATAACCGTAAAATGCTTTCAAATGAGCTGATGTAGGTAACAGCTCTTAGCTTGTCAATAAAACTAGGGATCCTTAACCTAAGCTTGTCAAACCCTGTGTAAAAAAAAGAAAAAAAGGGGGGGGGGAAAGCTAAAGAGATAAAATCTTAAATTCATCTGCTTACTCTTCCCTTTATGCTTATCACCCTCAATTTGTGGGTAATCACCCTACGATCGCATTTGTCAAACGCCTTTGCAAAATGTGTGTACATAACATCTGCATTTTGGTTTTCTTCCAACGCCTCCGTAATTCTGTCATCGGTTAAGCAGTTGGCAAGCATGATCTTTGTTCTAAAAACCTTTCTGGTTTGGGTTGTGCAGATTGTTCCATAAAGCTTGTAATTTGTAATCTCATCACTTTCAAAAAACTTCTATGATATGGGATGTTAGGGCTACTGGTGTGTAATTTTTGGCCAGTGCTTGGCTACCTTTCCTTTTTAAGGCAAATGGGCTGTCTGCACTCTTTCACCGGTATCCAAGATTTCTCTCCAAAGAATACTGAGAGGTCATGCTATTAGTACTTGCACTATATTATAACTAAGTTATTCCGTGGCTTATTAAGGTGCTGAGTTAGTGGGCATGTTTTCTATTTCTTTTTCGAATTCTGTAGGATGAGTACTAATGTCAGTTGGTCTGCACGGCCTTCATATGGAATGAAAAAGTTTCTGCATTCTTCACCCTACTTTCATTTGATGGGTTACTGAACATAGAATTGTAGTGGTCTTTTAGAATTTCACTTGTTTCCTGTTCATCATCCATATATGAACCACCTCTTATTAAAGGTCCGATTCTACAGGTAGTTCCTAGCTTGGATTTTGCATACGTGTAGAAATTGGGATTTCTTGCAATATCCTGGATGACTTTTTGCGCCCTTTCGGCTTCTATCTGTTACGACAGCTTTAGTTTTTGTTCAGTGTTGATCTCTCATCCAAGATTCTTTCCTTCGCTGTGACATTCACGTTAAGCAGTTCGTTAACCCATTTCCTTCTATACAATCTTATACGCTCTTTTTGTATCTGATCTAGGTTCCTCAATAGTACAAATTTAATACGAATCTTGTTTGTTTGTGTTCAGTTTTTCCACGCAGTGGTGAGGAGTTAAGGTGTTCATGATTGTTTCCAAGGATCTCTGATAGTTCTGTAAATTTGTCCCAGCCACTTTTATGGTTGTTCAAATTAATTTACTGAACATCCGTCCTCTTGCATTATTGCTGGCGTTCCCTGCACCTAAGTTTATATTTTGTTTGTACTTCTATGATGTGGTCAGTTTGTTTTCGTGTTTCTCTGATTATTTCTTCGTTGTTTGCTACATTTTGTCCAACTTTCGTTGTTTCTTGTTATCTCTACAGCACAGAGTACATTGAAACTGCATTGACTAAATTCTCTTAACTCTGATATTTTCATCGAATAAGAATTCTAAATATTTTGTACATCTAAGCACTGGCATAACAGATGAATCCACATGGAGATAGCAGAATAATACTGGAACTATAGTACTGGCTTCTTGTCAAATGTAATTCAGTGTGGGCCAATGTGAAGTTTAGGTTGTGTGAATAAACAAGGGTGGACGATGGGCTCGAACCGCGGTCTGTAAATTTAGTCCTACGCTCTAACGTCTAGACCAGGGGTCCCCCACCCTGCGGCCTCAGGGCCGAATGTGGCCCTTCTAGGAAATGGATGCGGCCCTCGCATGAAATTATGAATTCACTTTTTTATAGGTTCCACACTGCAGAGTGTCATCGATTAAAAAATATTGAAAGCCATTTCACACCAAAATCTTATCACTCTAACAACTACCTTTGACTTCTGGTCAGTTCCGGCTTATCCTAGTAGCACATGCTACATGACCTTCAGGTCAGCTATAGGATGGAAAGTATTTTTAAAGAAGAAACCCTTTTGGAATTCTATGCATCTCTGCCAAAGGAGTTTACACATTTACATTAGTTTGCTGCTGGCATGCTTCCATCTTCGGTAGTACTTATATCTGTGAGCAAACATTTGCAGACAATGAAATTTGTAAAATCCAAGCTTAGATGTAGGCTTACTGATGAGCGTCTGCATCAGATTGACTTTGAGGAACCAGCATAGTAGATATTAGCTTACTGGAAACGTTCACTCTCTCGCATTAGCATTACGATTTTCTTACGATAATGGAACTTGTATTATTTAATGTACTGTCAATAATTAGTAAATACGTTAAAATTTTATTTCTTTCCATTATAGAACTTATATTTACCTTAGTTTCAAGTGTTTCATAAAAATTAAAATAGTGTTTCTATCTATAACGAACTTGAACCACTTACCTGTTAAATCTTACGTCTTTTAGTATTTTACCATATTATAATGCTATAAGTATGTTAATATCAATCATTGTAAAATGCGGCCCTCCTTTAAATTTGGCTTTTCAGATTGGTCCTTTTATACTAAAAGGTTGGAGACTACTAGTCTAGACTAACCCGATCCTGAGTCTCCCTTAGCTTCCTCTCTGCAGAACGAAAACGGAAAACCTTCACTGCTCGAATTTAATTACGCATGCGGAACTACTGAGAATAGCCAAGTCCCTTGAACCGTACTCCTTGGGGCGTAGACGAGAAAGATGAATCCTAATCTACACTTGGAAAGTTCTAGAAGGAATTGATCCCAGACCTGCACACTGGAGTCACTTAGTGTGAAGGCAAGAGGCTTGGCAGACTGCAAAATATCTCCCATGAAAAGCAGGCGTGCTACGAATGCTAAGGGATAGAGTAAACATTCTCCCTTCGCTCTTCACTATACATGATTAAAAGTAAACCTTCGGCACTCTGCAAAAGGAGACTTGTAAATTCAAGTCGGTTCCTGATCAGCCGGGCTGGAGTTTACCTGAGAGAGTTCCGGGGGTCAACGCCCCCGCGGCCCGGTCTGTGACCAGGCTTCCTGGTGGATCAGCCTGATCAACCAGGCTGTTACTGCTGGCTGCACGCAATCCAACGGACGAGCCACAGCCCGGCTGGTCAGGGCTGGGTGCATATATTAAACTGCGTGCGGCTGCTTCCATAAATCTGATTTATCAGGCCAGCCCCAGGAAAGCCTGGTATGGGGGCGGGTCGAGGCTTGACGATATCGTCATTACTAAGTCTGACAAATTTTATTACCTAATGTATGAAGCCCATCCTGTGTGATAGAATATGTGAGAAACGTATCTAGCTTTTGTTATCCATAAATTAGTTTTGTATGCAAAACCTTTATCAGGCTTCCATTTCACCCCCTTGTATGGTTACTTCTTACCATCCTACACCTTGTCTCTTCTACCATAATGACAGGTTCAGACAGACATGGTAAAGCCAAAGACTAGTAGTCTTTCACAGTGAGAGCTGAGGTAGGGGAGGGGAAGACTGTCAAAGGTTGATAAATTAGACACATGTGCAACTCTTGGTTATCTTTATTGAGGAAACGTTTCGCCACCCAGTGGCTTCATCAGTCCATACATAGGAGAAACTTGAAGAACAGGAGGAGAAGGAGGTAATCAGTCCCTCAACCTTGAGTCGATGTGTTCAGTCCATCAATCTACTCAAGATTGATGGACTGAACACATCGACTCAAGGTTGAGGGACTGATTACCTCATTCTCCTCCTGTTCAAGTTTCTCCTATGTATGGACTGATGAAGCCACTGGGTGGCGAAACGTTTCCTCAATAAAGATACCTGAGAGTTGCACATGTGTCTAATTTATCAACATGTCGGTTCTCTGAACCATTCATCTACAAAAGTGTCAGTGATGCCTCGGTCTTGACTGTTTCTTAGCTGTCTTGCTTGGAAACTTTTGTAAAGACATAGCAATTAAGAGGTCTGGCCATTGGCTATGTGAATCGATCCCTGCAAGCATAATTAGGCAAGTATGTGGTTTCTTGCCATTGCACCGTCATATTTCAACTTGATATGAACTTCCTGGCTGAATGTTGTCTCTAATGTACAATACTACTCAATCCAGTTATTCAGTCATTCTATTCTGTTCAACATCTTTGAATTATGCCCAAGCGTCATGGCTCATTTCGGCAATCGCTTAATAGTCAAAGATCATGTAACGTGGTTATTACTAAACGGACACAAAGCTAGGATAAACTGTTGTCCCTTCTTCCTTTTATCATTATTATGCAACTTGATGGAATTTTATACATTTTACACCCATGCTTGTTATACCTAGAACCTGGCTTAATCGCCACTGTCGGGCCTTTTTTTTTTTTTTTTTTTAAAGAATTTTACAAATGCGGTAAGTGATAAGAGTTTATAAAAAAAATAATCCAAGAAACTGTGAAGTACGGTAGGGGAAAAATATATATCTGAAGACGGTTTGTGGTATTTTTGTACGTGATTGTCTAATACAATGCTGTGTGTGTGTGTCGAGGGGGGGGGGTTTAGGGAAGGTAATTTATATTGGTAAAGTAGGTGCAGTTGGCAAATAGAAGTGTGACTTGGATATTTACTTGTTAACCAGGTGGGGCCGCTGCCCCGGTTGGCCCTCCCTCGGCAACCCAACCTCATTTTAAGTTTTTTTTTTTAGTAGGAATTACCCAAAATCAGTATCTGAACGTATGTTCACAAAGTTACGAAAATAATAGGGTACATTACATAAATCAATGTAGTTGTGTATTTTGCCGCAGATTAAGGCGGGGGGGGGGGGGAACTCGACATTTTTTGCAACATGGTGTGTGAGCGATAATGCATGTTAAAATCTGAAAGTTTATTTTTTCTGTGGTGTGTAAAGGTAGGCTAGACTGCTAGAGGACGGGTTGCTCTCGTACAATAGAGAACAAAGTCACAATACCGTGACTGGAACAGTGCACAAATAACCCGCATATAGGAGAGAGGAGCTTAAGACGACGTTTGTCAGTCTTGGACCATTTACAGTCAGTGTGACTTTGTAAATGGTCCAAGTCTGCCCGAAACGTCGCCGTAAGCTCCTCTCTCCTATGTTAGGGTTATTTGTGTACGACTTATTATAGCTTTCACCAATTGATTATAATTACTAGTTGACTTTATTTTCCTCAGTATTGTTTGGATCCCTTTACATTTTACGGTTCGCGTGCATGAGACACGTCTGAGGCTTACAGCAGCAGACCATTGATGATAGTCTACTGTTAAGAGATTGACAGTACGTATATGCATCATGCATCTTTAATGTGATTTTAGAGGATGAAATTACAGACCTCTGAATTTCACTGTGACCTGATTTCTTACTAGCAAGCCAACAGAAGGTTTGTCCCATGACCAAAACTCTGAATGACACTTCCCCCCCCCCCCTCCCTTTTTTTTTTTTAGTGTCGACGAATGTGATCACATAAATTCAGAAGTTAATACTACATTAAGAATGCATTTTGAAGAAATCTTGAGTGATTATTTGTATAATATAGAGAATTGAGGGTAGGTGAACGTAGGTTGCCCGTACTAGCTTCGGGGAGTCTCCGCTCCCAGATCAAGCCGCCTGGTTGCTGGTCTGATTCATCAGGCTGTTGGTACCCATCTAGAAAATCATAGAATGATTGGTCCCGAGCCGGCAAAAGGAATACAGTGCAAACTACCACCAGTTTTAAAAGAAAACGAGTACAGTAAAAGTTAATGTAAGGGGACCGAGACTAAACACCCTCCCTTCATGCGTAAGGGAAATTACCAACAAACTCATAGCTGTTAATAAATTAAACACATGTACAACTCTTGGGTATCT
Organism: Cherax quadricarinatus; assembly: GCF_038502225.1. Lineage (NCBI taxonomy): Eukaryota > Metazoa > Arthropoda > Malacostraca > Decapoda > Parastacidae > Cherax > Cherax quadricarinatus. Next base: position 14,819,880 of record NC_091345.1, on the reverse strand, counting down.
TTATTGAGGAAACGTTTCGCCACACAGTGGCTTCATCAGTCCATACAAAGGAGAATCTTGAAGAACAGGAGGAGAATGAGGTAATCAGTCCCTCAACCTTGAGTCGATGTGGTCAGTCCATCAATCTTGAATAGATGGACTGAATGGACTGACCACATCGACTCAAGGTTGAGGGACTGATTACCTCATTCTCCTCCTGTTCTTCAAGATTCTCCTTTGTATGGACTGATGAAGCCACTGTGTGGCGAAACGTTTCCTCAATAAAGATACCCAAGAGTTGTACATGTGTCTAATTTATCAACATGTCGGTTCTCTGAACCATTCATCTACAAATCATAACTGTTAAGCAGAAATTTCGCAGAGTTCAGACGAGTTTAATTCGATCTAAAGCCTTAGTGTGTTTCTTATATACATATGTATAGTCTAATGCCAATTTCTGTTCAGGTTAAGTCCGATTGTCGTCTGTTAACAAAAAAAAAAAAAATAGAAAATATGTTACAACACCTATAAATGCAATATATATAAGCGTTTAATACCTTTGTGTAAACCAGAAGAAAACGTGGACCCTCATGGGCCTTGATGCTGGTGAGGAACTCTTGATCCAGAAACTGGGCTTATCCTCTTTTCTTCCATGAATATAACCTGAATGCTTCGCATTATTTAGGCGCTTTATAACGTCAAATGGGTTTAGTGTTTTCCCCATCCCTTCCCGATTAAAATTAGCCCGATCATTGTCTTGATGCCGGCTTGGTACTCTTGATCCAAGGAACTAGACTTGTTCTTCACATGACCCCTATGGGTTTAGCGCTTTCCATGATTAAAAATTTCTTGTCAGTCTCGTCCTGCCGATAGTTTGTCACTGGGACTGTGGTTCTGTCAGCCCCATGCCTGTGTTCATGACAGTTTGCTGTTTGGAAACATAAACACACATGCAGTTTAATGTGATCCTTTATTGACAACGTTTCGCCCACACAGTGGGCTTTTTCAAGTCACAAACAGATCTACTGGGGTGGAAAGTACGTGAGTATTTATAGTCAGGTTCAGAATGTTGAGGTCAGGTGGAGAATGCTGCATCTGATGATCTACCGGGTGGGGTTATAGTCTAAAATCTTGGGTAGCTTGGCAGGGGTATTGGATAAGTTGTGAGCAGACCTTCTGCAGTGTTCCATGTTCTTATGTGGGATAGCAATGAAGAAGTTTCTTGGCAAGTGGTTCAGCTATGTTATAGAAGCCATTGTTCTGGTTGAAATTGTTGGTTATAGAGATAAGCGATGATTCCAGGATTGATAAATTAGACACATGTGCAACTCTTGGGTATCTTTATTACGGAAACGTTTCGCCACGCAGTGGCTTCATCAGTCCATACAAAGGAGAATCTTGAACAGGAGGAGAATGAGGTAATCAGTCCCTCAACCTTGAGTCGATGTGGTCAGTCCATCAATCTTGTCACATTGAACAAATGTGACACCACCTATGTCTGCTGCACCTCTCCTGCCAACTGTTTATAAGCTGCTCCTCCGCACGTATGCCGTATTCTATTCAAGATTGATGGACTGACCACATCGACTCAAGGTTGAGGGACTGATTACCTCATTCTCCTCCTGTTCTTCAAGATTCTCCTTTGTATGGACTGATGAAGCCACTGCGTGGCGAAACGTTTCCGTAATAAAGATACCCAAGAGTTGCACATGTGTCTAATTTATCAACATGTCGGTTCTCTGAACCATTCATCTACAAACCAGATTCCAGGATTCTTCGGTATCGAGTGTTGTCTTCTGTGGCGATAAGTCTTGAGTTTCTGTAGTTAATTAAATGGTTGTGTGTGTTCGCAATAAAGCTAATAGAATCCTTGGCTTCATATCAAGAAGCATAAATAATAGGAGTCCTCAGGTTGTTCTTCAACTCTATACATCATTGGTTAGGCCTCATTTAGATTATGCTGCACAGTTTTGGTCACCGTATTACAGAATGGATATAAATTCTCTGGAAAATGTACAAAGGAGGATGACAAAGTTGATCCCATGTATCAGAAACCTTCCCTATGAGGATAGACTAAGGGCCCTGAATCTGCACTCTCTAGAAAGACGTAGAATTAGGGGGGCTATGATTGAGGTGTATAAATGGAAGACAGGAATAAATAAAGGGGATGTAAATAGTGTGCTGAAAATATCTAGCCTAGACAGGACTCGCAGCATTTGTTTTAAGTTGGAAAAATTCAGATTCAGGAAGGATATAGGAAAGTACTGGTTTGGTAATAGAGTTGTGGATGAGTGGAACAAACTCCCGAGTACAGTTATAGAGGCCAGAACGTTGTGTAGCTTTAAAAATAGGTTGGATAAATACATGAGTGGATGTGGGTGGGTGCGAGTTGGACCTGATAGCTTGAGCTACCAGGTCGGTTGCCGTGTTCCTCCCTTAAGTCAATGTGACCTGGCTTAAGCCGGTAGGAGACTTGGACCTGCCTCGCATGGGCCAGTAGGCCTTCTGCAGTGTTCCTTCGTTCTTATGTGTTCTTATAATCTACACTTGGAAATTCTTGGAAGGAATGGTCCCAAATCTGCACACAGAAATCACTCCCTACGAAAGTAAAAGACTGGGCAGGCGATGCAAAATGCCCCCAATAAAAAGTAGGGGCGCCATTGGTACACTAAGAGAAAACACCATAAGTGTCCGGGGCCCAAAACTGTTCAACAGCCTCCCATCAAGCATTAGGGAAATTGCCAATAAGCCCTTGGCTGCCTTCAAGAGAGAGCTGGACAGATACCTAAAGTCAGTGCCGGATTAGCCAGGCTGTGGCTCGTACGTTGGACTGCGTGCGGCCAGCAGTAATAGTCTAGTTGATCAGGCCCTGATCCATCGGGAGGCCTGGTCATGGACCGGGCCGCGGGGGCGTTGATCCCCGGAATAACCTCCAGGTTTGTAGATGAATGGTTCAGAGAACCGACATGTTGATAAATTAGACACATGTGCAACTCTTGGGTATCTTTATTGAGGAAACGTTTCGCCACACAGTGGCTTCATAAGTCCATACGTAGGAGAAACTTGAACAGGAGGAGAACGAGGTAATCAGTCCCTCAACCTTGAGTCGATGTGTTCAGTCCATCAATCTTGAATCGACTGAACACATCGACTCAAGGTTGAGGGACTGATTACCTCATTCTCCTCCTGTTCAAGTTTCTCCTACGTATGGACTGATGAAGCCACTGTGTGGCGAAACGTTTCCTCAATAAAGATACCCAAGAGTTGCACATGTGTCTGTGATGAATGGTTTGAAAAACCGACAAGTTGAAGATTGAGACACTTATGCAGCATATGGGAATCTTTATTCAGGAAACGTTTCGCCAAACAGTGGCTTCATCAGTCCAATACAAAGAGGAAGGCGTAAGGAGAGGAGGAGTATGAGGTAATCAGTCCCTCAACCTGGAGTCGGTGTTCAGTCCATCAATCTTGTAGAATGTACAGCATAGGGCTGTAGACGTGGCTTATATACTGTAGTGAGGTGAGGTGAAGCAGGCGGAGGCGGGGTCATAGTGGTACCATCCACTAGATCTTGTTACAAAGAACTCTTCAACACTTGTTCAACCTTTGGACGAAGACCTACTTCAACTAGTGGATGGTACCACTATGACCCCGCCTCCGCCTGCTTCACCTCACCTCACTACAGTATATAAGCCACGTCTACGGCCCTATGCTGTACATTCTACAAGGTAAGACACATATGCAACAGTTAGGTATCTTTATTTCGAAACGTTTCGCCTACACAGTAGGCTTCTTCAGTCGAGTACAGAAAAGTTGATAGAAGCAGAAGATACTTGAAGACGATGTAATCAGTCCATCACCCTTAAAGTTTTGAGGTGGTCAGTCCCTCAGTCTGGAGAAGAGCATTGTTGTGTACGAAATGGTATATAATACCGACAAGATGAGAGTAAGACACATGTGCAATATCTGGGTATCTTTATTGTAGACGTTTCGCCATCCAGTGGCTTTATCAATACAAATTCTAGGACATAACTTGAAGACAGTAGAACTATGTACAGAAGATGAGGTAATCAGTCCCTCAAACTAGGAGTAGGTGCGAACAGCACCATAGTCGTGGAGATTCTGAAGCAGAAGAAAGAATCCTGGCGCTTATATAGTAACGTCAGGTGTAGCAGACGAGGGCATATTCACTGGTAGGCGGGATTCCCCAGTGGAAGTAGGTCCTTCCCAAAGAGATGGGTTAGTTGTAGAAGTAGTTGTCGTAGTCGTGAAGGTTATGTACATGTCCTCAGAATTAAGATTCCATGATGTTGCAGTGTCTGACAAGAGCATTGTTGTTTCAGACAACGGAACAATGCTCTTCTCCAGACTGAGGGACTGACCACCTCAAAACTTTAAGGGTGATGGACTGATTACATCGTCTTCAAGTATCTTCTGCTTCTATCAACTTTTCTGTACTCGACTGAAGAAGCCTACTGTGTAGGCGAAACGTTTCGAAATAAAGATACCTAACTGTTGCATATGTGTCTTACCTAACAATCTGTCGGTATTTTATACCATTTTAATGTTCACATTCTACAAGATTGATGGACTGAACACATCGACTCCAGGTTGAGGGACTGATTACCTCATACTCCTCCTCTCCTTACGCCTTCCTCTTTGTATTGGACTGATGAAGCCACTGTGTGGCGAAACGTTTCCTGAATAAAGATTCCCATATGCTGCATAAGTGTCTCAATCTTGCACATGTCTAATTTATTAACCTCCAGGTAACCACTGCGTGGGCGAAACGTTGTCAATAAAGGACCACATTAAACTGCATATATTTGTTTCCATTGTGTCGGTATTTTATACCATTTATTTTCACAGTTTGCTGTTTTTCATAGTAGATACTAAAATATTGTAAATGTAATATTACATACCTTAGCAACATATGAAGATTGAGACACTTATGCAGCATATGGGAATCTTTATTCAGGAAACGTTTCGCCACACAGTGGCTTCATCAGTCCAATACAAAGAGGAAGGCGTAAGGAGAGGAGGAGAATGAGGTAATCAGTCCCTCAACCTGGAGTCGATGTGTTCAGTCCATCAATCTTGTAGAATGTACAAAATAGGGCCGTAGACGTGGCTTATATACTGTAGTGAGGTGACGTGAAGCAGATGGAGGCGGGGTCATAGTGGTACCATCCACTAGTCGAAGTAGGTACCACTATGACCCCGCCTCCATCTGCTTCACGTCACCTCACTACAGTATATAAGCCACGTCTACGGCCCTATGCTGTACATTCTACAAGATTGATGGACTGAACACATCGACTCCAGGTTGAGGGACTGATTACCTCATTCTCCTCCTCTCCTTACGCCTTCCTCTTTGTATTGGACTGATGAAGCCACTGTGTGGCGAAACGTTTCCTGAATAAAGATTCCCAAATGCTGCATAAGTGTCTCAATCTTCAACTTGTCGGTTTTTCAAACCATTCATCACAGCTGTTAGCAACATATATTTTAGCTTGGTGTTGTAAGAACATAAGAAAGAAGGAACACTGCAACAGGCCTACTGACCCATTCAAAGCAGGTTCATGCCACCCCCCGGCCTTGAACAATGACCACCCAGTCAGGTCACTTCCACTTAAGGAGCATGGCACCAGACTTGGTAACACAAGCTAGTCAGGTCCAACTCACACCCACCCACATCCATTCGTGTATTTATCCAACCTATTTTTAAAACTACACAAGGTCTTAGCTTCTATGACGGTACTCAGGAGTTTGTTCCACTCATCCACAACTCTATTACCAAACTGCGTTTTATTTTGAATTGTTTTAAGCTTTGTGCTTTAGTTTAAACTTTTACAATATTTGTTTGTGGCGGTACTGAATTTAGGTGTCAAAAGCGCCAAATGACCTTGTAGGCCGAAGAGCACAGTAAATCAAATAGCTTCCTTCCTGCCTATTTGGGAACGAGGACGCGCTTAATGCAGTGATGAGGATACTAAGGATAATTTGCAATTAAAGATGATTTGCACTTATCCTTATTTCATTGCAGCAAATCCTGGGTATTTTTTTTAGTGGTACGAACTGTAGTTACTTATATTGCTCATGAATATTAATGGTATTCTATATTTCTGTATACTGCAGAATTCAAAACCGTGACAATGTTTTTTTCTCCCCCGCCACTTTTTTTCAGAGCTGTAAGTGGGTTTTTATTGTTATAAACAGTTTTTTAGTGCTAACGTTTTTTTTACTGTCATTTGACAGTTTGTTATTGAACAGTTTTTCATGTTTACTGTGCATGAAAGTTCGTCTTATGGTGTACTAAGTTTGTGACTATTTCAGGTGTGTAGAGTGTGGGGAGGTGGGTCGGGGTCGGGGCTGTGCTGGGCAGCGTCAGCCGCCACCGTGGAGTCGCGAGGCGGGAGCTCCGGCGGTGTGTCTGGGGCTCTGCCGCCTCAGCCCCACTCCAATAACAACCCCCCGCCCCCGCCCCCGCCACAGCAACCTCCGCCACAGCCGCCCCAGCAACCCCACCAGCAGCAACAGCAACAACCTCATCAACCACAAGCACAGCCTCAGCCAGCCATTGCAGCAGCAGCGCTCCCAGCTGTTGCTAACAACGGGCAGGCACAACACCAACAACAGCAACCCCAGCCAGCACCTAACGCTGCAAATCATCAGCCTCATCTTCCGCAGCAGCAGCAGCAGCAGCAGCAGCAGCAGCAGCAGCAGCACCAGCAAGCAGCAGCGGCAGTAGCAGTAGTAGCGGCAGCAGCAGGCGCACCACAGCCCCACCAAGGGCCGCCGCCCTTAGCTGCAGCAGCTGCAGGAGCAGCACACGTCGGGGGAGCGCCTCACGTACAGCAGCATCCACCTGTGCCCCATCAAGCACACACCCCTCCTGCCCACCACCCAGCTCTAGGTACGTAGTGCTTTACATGTACTTTTCGTTAGTTCTCCAGTATTGTATGGCCCTTGTGGGTTTAGTGCTTGATTTGATAATTCAGTATTTTAATCATGGGAGGAGTGCGACACTTGTAGGGGTTCCCCCCATGGGGGGGAACAAGAGGAGGCAGTCAAATTCGTTCCAAGGAAAGAGAGGATAGATTAAATTCCTTGAATCAAGTGGGAACTTGAAAAGTTTAAGTACTAATCACTGATCAGTCACTCGTCACCTGCTACGTGGCGTGTTCGCAGGTCAGCGCCTCCCTGTGGATAGCCTGATCGACTAAGCTGTTGGCGCTAGTAGCCAACTGAAATACAGTATTTTCTCAAATCATATGAAAACATCTATTTTAGGTCCGATAAAAAAAAAGAGCACAATTCAGTGAATGAAACAGTTACCTGAAATTTGTTGTTAACCATACCTAAAAAGGGGATCAGGGTGTGTTTGTTTTAATGTGTTAAAGATAGATATATCCCAGACATTGGAGTTAAAATGTTAGTTCTTGTTGGTGATAGTTGTTTAAACATGCCTCCTGCTTGTTGAGCAGGAAAGATTCTTAGAAGGTTAGTGGTGTATTTCTTTTAACTATCAGATCTGAAAATTGAGACCCATCACTGATCAGTAAGGCTGTTTGGGGGAAAACCTGGAATAAACCAAATGCGTAACTGATGCAACGTTGTTGGTGGACGCATTATTTGGGATCTTCTCCAACATGCTTAATGTGTAATAGAGATATCAACAGATGCTTAACAAATTTAAGTTAAAACACGGATATAAAAAGTGTATTGTAAATGGATTTAACCCCCCCCCACACTTTCAATCACAATAAATTATTGGCGAGATGCGTGTTTGAATGGCTGTTCAGATGCATTTTGGATGTTGACACTAAGGCGTGGCCTTGTCTTTCAGTTGGTCACGCGCACTCTGTACACGGAGGTGGAGGTGCAGGTCACGTGTCCTCAGGAGGAGTCAGCATGTCGGTGTCCAGGGTTCCCTCCCCTCTACCCCCAGAGAATAACATGCCAGTGGCTGAAAACTGGTGCTACACTCAGGTGAGTTGCCTTTTTTGACCTTCATAAATTTACTTTTTTCTTTAAACTTAAAATTTTTTCATAATTTTAACTATTAAAGTGAAAAGACTTGTCACTAAATTTAGTCACCCCCCCGCCCCCTGTCTGTTTCATCCCTCTACTACTTCCTTCTTCCCCTGTCTTCATTTCCCAATTTCCTCGACTAAAAAGCTAAAAAGCTCGCTATCCCAAGGTACTGTTCTGGTGCCACAGTTTGGTATCATTTGCGGAAAAATTGCTAATATAATTGGTGCTTTCCAGCGGGCAGTGGAGAAATGACATTCATTGGTGGTAAGTTCCAGCTGCTTAGATATGAAAAGAATGAACTCAAAAAGGATACAGTATACAAAGCAAAAGAGGATCATCAAATATGACGAAAGGAACATGAGAAAGGTCTGACATATAGCATTCTGCTGTACCAGTAAAGCATTAAAAATACTGGGAATGCCTTGAAGTCCTAAATGCGTACATGCTGGACCGGATAAGAGATGTATACCTAGAAAGTTGGTTTAGAAAGACACGTAAGCAAACACTATAACATATTTATTAGAAAACGTTTCGGTCCTGGGACCTTGATCACTTCTAATATAAAGAGGTAGAAAGACATATATATATATAGGCGGAGAGTGAGATGTGACGCACGTGACCTGAGGAATGTCATAAGAACATAAGAATGGAGGAACACTGTAGAAGGCCTACTGGCCCATGCGAGGCAGGTCCTTATCAAAACAACCTTAAGCAGCACCAACCCAACAACACAGGAGTCACATGATTTCATCGTCTACCTGTCCTCATCATAGGTAGAGGTTGTTTTGATAAGGACCTGCCTCGCATGGGCCAGTAGGCCTTCTACAGTGTTCCTCCATTCTTATGTTCTTATGACATTCCTCAGGTCACGTGCGTCACATCTCACTCTCCGCCTATATATATAATGTCTTTCTACCTCTTTATATTAGAAGTGATCAAGGTCCCAGGACCGAAACGTTTTCTAATAAATATGTTAGTGTTTGCTTACGTGTCTTTCTAAACCAACTTGTCGGTATTTATTACCAAGGTTTATACCATACCTAGAAAGTGCTAGAGGGCATAGTCCCTCTACCACTTTCGCTCCCGTTTTTTTTTCTACTCTGCTGCCATGCATATTTTCCCCTCGATATCCATCTGCTCTGTCCCCTCCGCTCCCATCTGTTATTTCCCCTCTGATCTTTCCCTCCCCCCCTCCCGTTGTGAATATCTGGCGAGTGTTTAGACAACCAGTGCCCCAGTGGTTCGGTTCCAGGTCTGATAACCAACCAGGCTGTTCGTGCTAGCCGCACAAAGTTCAACGTAAGCCCCCAATCCTGTGACTGGAAGAGTACTGTCATTATTGGCTTGGTGTCCCTTCTTTTGAAGGTTCTAGTTATTCAGCCTATTATTTCCCCTTCTCTCCCATTACTTTCCCCTTCCCTCCCAATACTTTCCCCCCCTCACTCCCATTACTTCCCCCTCACTCCCATTACTTCCCCCCTCACTCCCATTACTTCCCCCCTCACTCCCATTACTTCCCCCCTCACTCCCATTACTTTTTCCCCTCTGCTGTTGCTTCCTCCCCAACTTGCCATCCTCTTTTCCCCTCTACTCTTACTTTTTCTCCTTAATAATCCATACGTGTTTTGTACTTGTGTGCGCATAAATATAATTAATGGAAAAAGATTGGTTGCCATGGGAGCAAGTTTAGAATCTCTACAGCCTTCACTTCCTCTTCATCTTAGCTGCTCTGTAACGACCATCTCCTGTGCACACCAACACACCCTCTCTCCAGGGATGATGGGCGAGGAGAGAAGAGGGGTAGGGGAGAGGGAGGGTTGGCAAAGGTAGCAACATGAGAAAGGTGAGTTTAGCAAAGAGGGGGGGAGGAAGGCTAGAGTAGCGGAGCAGCAGGAGGGGTGGCAGAGGTAGCGGAGCAGCAGAGGGGGAGGGGGGAACAAAGGCTAAGGTAGCAGTTTTGGTGTAACATAATGGTCATTATCAAAGAAAGGGCATCATCACTGTGTATTATGTGTGTAATTGGGTGCGGGGGATTGTGTATAGTGGTAATAGTGAAAAATGTTGCAGTACTCTGGTTGCAGCAATTCATACCAAACCCACAATTTGAAAATTAACCTTTTTGTCTATACTGTACTTTAAAATGTTCCTAATGGGCCGATTTTTTTTTTTAAATTAAGTTGAATTGGGAACAACAAAAGGTTTATAATTAAAATGGGTGCAGCTGTGTTGCTCTTCAGAACAGACGACAATATAAATGGTTAATAACTAGAAAAGAAATATAGGCAAAGATTATTTTTTGATGCCAGAAATATTAAAAAAAAAAAATGTTCTCACACAGGTTAAAGTGATAAAGTTCAGTTATATGTGGACCATCAATAACTTCAGCTTCTGTAGGGAAGAAATGGGAGAAGTTCTAAAGTCCTCTACTTTCTCTGCTGGTGCCAATGACAAACTTAAATGGTGAGTACCTTTCATATTGAACAAATTATAGTTTTGTTTGTCATAAGTGCATTTACACAAAGGAACCTGGTTTTGATTCACAGGCTTGGTGGGCAGTAAGCAAGCTTCTTGGGTGCTAGTAGACTGAGTGGCATGGGATAGTTATATCTTGAATAAGGCTGAGCTTTGAAATAAGTTACGGCAGGATGATGAAACTTAAGCTTTTAACTAAGTTTAAAAGATATACACACAATGAATACAGTAATAAGTACATATGCACAACCATTTCATGTACATAATCATTTATGTATATAATAATTTGAGCTGGCCCTGTTAATCTCGGGACCACGGTTTGAGCCCCTTGTTCATTTTTGTTTATTCATTTTGTCATTCATTTTGACCTTAGTTTATAGAATGTGGCTTTGAGGGAGGTGAGGATAGATATACTGTGGAAGCTGCTGGGACTGTGGGGAAGGACAGATGGGTCACAGTTGGCTCTGACACAAAGGACACATTAGTGCCTTCTGTGAAGCTTTCCTATTAGCTCTGTAGTTTAGTAGTAAAGCTCTGGACATGTTAATACCGGGATCACAATTTGAGCAACTCCCTTCCCTCGGTCCACTGTGTGTATGTACTTGTCAAAATGTGGTTGCAGGGGTCAAGTCATAGCTCTTGGCCCCATGTGTATATGTTGTGCATGTTTGTGAGTGCACCTATGTGGTATGTATCTTTGTATATGAACATTGTATGTACAGTACATACAGTATATTAACACTAAGGACTGCAGATTTTCATTGGAAGGGTCCATATCTCCTTCACAGGCTCCCCTCTACTGGCAGCTAAAAGTAGTCATTCATGTGAGCTGATGAGCCCTTTTTTTGCTTCAAGGGTTTGATAAACAGGAGCAGCCAGAGTGCACTTGAAGTAGACAAGATTGAAGAGAGCACTAGGATGAGACATGACGTGTGGGGTTGAGGTTATTGCGCTGCATGAAGGGCAAGATTCGCTATTCCTCAAAAACCTAGTTTATATTACTTTTTGCACATGGCAGTCTTGTGTTTTGGGGACATTGATGTTTTGAGTTTACAGTACTTAGTTTGCAGGGGTACTCACAACTCTTGGTCCAACTAATTACTGTACAAGCAGGAAGCTTAACTGATTTTTGACATCCAGGAACCTATCATACCTTCTAAAAAAAAAAAAAAAAAAAAAGCCCTCTTGTGTTCATTTTATTTGCTACCCTGATACAAAAAAAAGTGGCTCATTTGCATGTGTGTGCATAATTACAGGTACAGAACCAGTTGTACTCATGGTCTCTCATAGTGCTGAACTAACTTTCCTCCATTGCTTTTGTAATTTAAGATTGAGACCTCTTGTTTATCCTGCTGCTTATTGCAAAGTCTTGCTCTTATTGTATTTTGAAAACGTCTAATGTGATTGTTTTGCATCTTCCAAAGAGAACATGTGTAAAGCTTCTGGGAATTTTGGAAGGAAATCAGGTTCAATTCCTTTGATTGTGAGCACCTCGCTGGCTTCATGGAACCTCCCATGAAGAAAAACAGCTTTTGGTATTTGTCAGTTGCCATATTTAAGATGGTGAATGGCACAGCATTATTAGATCTTTTGGAATTTACATTTTTTTTCCCCCATCAGTAATTGGTGGTTGGTGGCTGGCATGGATTGCATCATCTGCAGAACATGAAAGAGCACTTGCAAGAGAAATAAATGCATTTATTACCAACCTTTGAAGAGCTTTGAGAGTTTAACTACTCTCGGACACAATCTAATTCCTAACCCTCGGCTCAACACTTAACTCAAAATGTAACTCTACCAAAAGCTGCAAGGCTATACCAAACAAGAAGACATGCCCTGGAAGTACAACTATTATTAATTTCAGGTGTTTACGTGTGAATCCAAAGGGTCTGGATGAAGAAAGTAAGGATTATCTTTCCCTCTACCTTCTCTTGGTGTCCTCCAACAAGTCAGAAGTTCGAGCCAAATTCAAGTTCTCCATCCTTAATGCAAAAAGAGAAGAAACTAAAGCTATGGGTTAGTGTCCCAGATTTTCTTGTGGGGTGGGGTGGGGGGGGGTTGAGAAATGTCATTATGATTTTTGCTATTCTATAATGTATTGTGTAAAGGTCCATACAAGTTGCAACAAATTAAGATACTTGGTCTTGAAGACACTTACTAAACATTTTTGTAGTTTTAGGATCTTTCAGCCAAGGTGCCAGTAAAGGGATAATAAACTCGCTTAGATGATGGGTCATTTGTTGCACACTTTCATGATTTTAGTATTTAAAAGTGGAACCACAGCAGTGAAAATTATCCATCTACGTATGGACCAACGAAGAAATCTGTGTATAAAGAAAGCGCTGGAATATTTGCAGTAATTTTTTTTTATAAAATGTTTAATAGTTATATTTTTCCCTAACAGAGAGCCAAAGAGCATACAGGTTTGTGCAAGGCAAGGACTGGGGCTTTAAGAAATTTATAAGAAGAGACTTCCTGTTGGATGAAGCTAATGGGTTACTACCGGATGATAAATTAACACTTTATTGTGAGGTAAGCTGGTCCTTCATGATGTGGTGAACTTTATTTATGTTGCTTAAGGAAGCTTCCCCGGTATTTTCCATACATTCCATATGTGGAAGTATACATTATCAATTCTGTGGGGTCTTTCCTATAAACTGATGCTCTTTAAAACTTTTTTTTTCTACCAAAGCTATATTTATACTACAGTAGAGCAACAACTTTTGTTCAGGGTATAGTGCAGTATTTCATTAATCACCGCTACAAATTAGGCATAGTAACACTTAGCCGAGACTAGTTTTCAGGAGGTAGTTGATCTATATCTTGAAGAGTGTGAGAGTAGTTTTTAAAGGAAATATTGACCCTCTATACAGCTTGTAACCTTATCCTGATGGAAACTATTGTACCTTTACTAAATTGTGTGCAGATTTGTATTATAATCGTGGGGGAGTGCTAAACCTGTAGAATTATACAGCACCTGTGTGTGTGGGGGGGGGGATGGAAGGCATTCAGGCTCAATTCAGGGAACTGGAGCACAGATCCAATTCCTTAGATCAAGAGCCCCTCACCAGCATCAAGGAACCTCCCTTGAGGGGTTCAGATTTGTATCTTGTCCCATTCTCTCTCCATATACAGTATACATTATCCTGCATATTTTGCTTGCCTTTATCTTAGAGATAAGATACTGTTAAGGGTTGAAAACCCTTTACTTTTCAGCAGTCAAAGTTTACTGTGACTATACTCCCTTTTAAAACTGGGCTGTAAGCAACTTGTAATGTGATACAGATCACCCACCTCACTTGGCTGTGAGAGTTGATATTCAGCAATTTTCTGGGATAGTTTGACATTAATGGGATTTTGACACCCATAAATTATTTGCAAAAGGACTGCTTATGTTTGTGGCAAAGTTGGCATATAATGCACAAAATTGGACACTACTAAATATTTCAATTTTTCATATTTATTTAAGTAAAAGGATACATAATGAAAATTTAATTGTACTCTATTCATGAATTTGCATCTGTGATAAACTGTCAGTATTTCTTCAGTAACTTTTTGTAAGTTGTTGCTCTACTGTAACAATGCCAGATAGTATACATAAAGAACGTACTGACAGGTGCACTAAAGTCAAAGTCTGCCAGAAATTCTGTTTAACCTGGTAGTATGGTAAAGTAAATGAAATTAGTCATAGTAATGGGTTCCTCTGTGCATCCTCCCTGAAGATTCAATGTGCGCAGGTATCGGTTGTCGCAGACAGCGTAAACATCTCTGGGCAGAGCAATGCTATACACTTCAAAGTGCCGGACTGCCGCCTGTCTGATGACCTCGGAGGGTTGTTCGAGTCTCAGCGATTTTCTGATGTGACGCTTTCAGTATCTGGCAGGGAATTTCAGGCACACAAAGCTATTCTTGCAGGTGAGTTTCTGATTCTGTTATATTTTAATTGTTTAAATATTATACTAGTGAAAATATTTTGAAGTACAGCCTCTCGTCACTTAGCGACGTACTTGTTTACCGACGACTCGGACTTACGATGGGGGGCTCTGACCAGTATCCATACTTAAATAATGTATATTAGAGCTGATTTCCTCTATTACAGTACTGTACAATTACATGGGATTGCTCATTGAGCTCCTGTAATGTTAATTGTTTTTATTCAGGTTAGCTCGACTTGAGTCCTGGAAAGAGGACAGTGCCTGCACTCTGAAAGAGGGGTTGGGATTTTTGCAGTTTGGAAGGGCATCTGAACTGTAGCATCAGAATACCTTGGACAAAACAGTGATGGTGAAAGTTTTGTCACCCTGCCTCAGTGGGTGAATGTAATGTTTTGTGTGTGTGTGTGTGTGTGTACATATATATATATAATGTATATATGTGTATGTATATACGCACAGTGGAACCTCAAAAATCGAACTGCTCCCAACACAACCAATTATGTAAGTGTATTTTTGTAAGTGCTTTTATAAGTGTATTTTTGAGGGTCTGAAATGGACTAATCTAATTTACATTATTCCTGATGTGAATAAATTCATTCGGTAAAGGCACTTGAACAGCCTTCTGGACTGACGAAAGTTCGATATTTGAGATTCCATTGTATATATGTGTACATGTATATATGTGTACATGTATATATGTGTATGTGTGCATATTCTGAAATCACCTGTTTACTGTGATCTTATTGCATGTATATATGTATACATGTACATGTTTGTACATGTATACATGTGTACATGTATACATATGTACATGTATACATGTATACATATGTACATGTATACATATGTACATGTATACATGTATGTGTACATGTATACATGTATATATGTATACATGTATATATGTATACATGTGTACATGTGTACATGTATGTGTACATGTGTACATGTATGTGTACATGTGTACATGTATGTGTACATGTGTACATGTATGTGTACATGTGTACATGTATACATGTGTACATGTATATATGTGTACATGTATATATGTGTACATGTATGTGTACATGTGTACATGTATATATGTATACATGTGTACATGTAGGTACATGTGTGTACATGTGTGTACATGTACATGTGTACATGTACATGTGTATATGTATGTACATGTACATGTGTACATGTGTACATGTATACATGTGTACATGTATACATGTGTACATGTATACATGTGTACATGTATACATGTGTACATGTATACATGTGTACATGTATACATGTGTACATGTATGTGTCCATGTATACATGTGTACATATATGTGTACATGTATACATGTGTACACATGTACATGTATGTGTACATGTATATATGTGTACGTGTGCATATTCTGAAATCGCCTGTTTACTGTGATCTTATTGCATGTATATATGTGTACATGTATATATACATGTACACATACATATATACATGTACACATATACATGTACATACATGTACACGTGTGTATATATGTGTATGTGTATATTGTACGTGTATATGTGTATGTGTATATATGTGTACATGTATATATGTGTACATGTATATATGTGCAAAACAACCACTCTGAAAGAATAGAGAAATTCCAAGCACTTTCGTGACTACTCACATTATGTGAGTAGTCACGAAAGCGCTTGGAATTTCTCTATTCTTTCAGAGTGGTTGTTTTGCATATTCTGAAATCACCTGTTTACTGTGATTTTATTGCATGTATATGTGTACATGTATATATACATGTACACACATATACATATATACTTGTACACATATATACATGTACACATATATACATGTACACATACATATACACATATATACATGTACACATATATAAATGTACACATATATACATGTACACATATATACATATATGTATATATGTGTACTAACAGTAAAACTACCTACTCCTTCCCTGAAGGGTAAATCTATAAATTAAATAAGCTTACCAACAATCCACGCTAACTCGAGAGAATGCTTTGTTTTGGGTGGGGTATAAGGGCCACCCAGCTCAGCCGTTCCATTACGGCCATGCCGGATCTGTCCTGTGGAACTTTAGAGACCAAATAAGTTTCCACAGTATATGTGTACATGTATATGTGTACATGTATATGTGTACATGTATATATGTATGTGTGCATGTATATGTGTACATGTATATATGTGTACATGTATATATGTGTACATGTATATATGTGTACATGTATATATGTGTACATGTATATATGTGTACATGTATATATGTGTACATGTATATATGTGTACATGTATATATGTGTACATGTATGCATACATGTATATATGTGTACATGTATGCATACATGTATATGTGTACATGTATGCATACATGTATATGTGTACATGTATGCATACATGTATATGTGTACATGTATGTGTACATGTATGTGTACATGTATATGTGTACATGTATGTGTACATGTATATGTGTACATGTATGTGTACATGTATGTGTACATGTATGTGTACATGTATGTGTACATGTATGTGTGTACATGTATATGTGTACATGTATATGTGTACATGTATATGTGTACATGTATATGTGTACATGTATATGTGTACATGTATATGTGTACATGTATGTGTACATGTATGTGTGTACATGTATGTGTGTACATGTATGTGTGTACATGTATGTGTGTACATGTATATGTGTACATGTATGTGTGTACATGTAGATGTGTACATGTAGATGTGTACATGTAGATGTGTACATGTAGATGTGTACATGTAGATGTGTACATGTAGATGTGTACATGTAGATGTGTACATGTATATGTGTACATGTATATGTGTACATGTATATGTACATGTGTATGTGTACATGTATGTGTACATGTATGTGTACATGTGTGTACATGTATGTGTACATGTGTATGTGTACATGTATATGTGTACATGTATATGTGTACATGTATATGTGTACATGTATATGTGTACATGTATATGTGTACATGTATATGTGTACATGTATATATGTGTACATGTATATATGTGTACATGTATGTGTACATGTATGTGTACATGTATATATGGGTACATGTATATGTGTACGTGTATGTATGTGTATGTGTACGTGTGTACGTGTATGTGTATGTGTACATGTATGTGTACGTGTATGTGTACATGTGTACATGTACGTGTGTACGTGTATGTGTATGTGTACGTGTACGTGTATGTGTACATGTACATGTGTATGTGTGTGTACGTGTATATGTATATATGTATGTGTATGTATGTATAATATATATATATATATATATAACCGGCAGGCCGGACTTGAGTTCTGGAGATGGGAAGTACAGTGCCTGCACTCTGAAGGAGGGGTGTTAATGTTGCAGTTTAAAAACTGTAGTGTAAAGCACCCTTCTGGCAAGACAGTGATGGAGTGAATGATGGTGAAAGTTTTTCTTTTTCGGGCCACCCTGCCTTGGTGGGAATCGGCCGGTGTGATAATAAAAAAAAAAAAATAAATATATATATATATATATATATATATATATATATATATATATATATATATATATATATAATGTATGGAAGAGGGTAAGGTACCTAAGGATTGGCAGAGAGCATGCATAGTTCCTTTGTATAAAGGCAAAGGGGACAAAAGAGTGCAAAAATTATAGGGGGATAAGTCTGTTGAGTATACCTGGTAAAGTGTATGGTAGTTATTATTGAAAGAATTAAGAGTAAGACGGAGAATAGGATAGCAGATGAACAAGGAGGCTTTAGGAAAGGTAGAGGGTGTGTGGACCAGGTGTTTACAGTGAAACATATAAGTGAACAGTATTTAGATGAGGCTAAAGAGGTCTTTGTGGCATTTATGGATTTGGAGAAGGCATATGACAGGGTGGATAGGGGGGCAAAATGGCAGATGTTGCAGGTGTATGGTGTAGGAGGTAGGTTACTGAAAGCAGTGAAGAGTTTTTACGAGGATAGTGAGGCTCAAGTTAGAGTATGTAGGAAAGAGGGAAATTATTTCCCAGTAAAAGTAGGCCTTAGACAAGGATGTGTGATGTCACCATGGTTGTTTAATATATTTATAGATGGGGTTGTAAGAGAAGTAAATGCGAGGGTCTTGGCAAGAGGCGTGGAGTTAAAAGATAAAGAATCACACATAAAGTGGGAGTTGTCACAGTTGCTCTTTGCTGATAACACTGTGCTCTTGGGAGATTCTGAAGAGAAGGTGCAGAGATTGGTGGATGAATTTGGTAGGGTGTGCAAAAGAAGAAAATTAAAAGTGAATACAGGAAAGAGTAAGGTTATGAGGATAAAAAGATTAGGTGATGAAAGATTGGATATCAGATTGGAGGGAGAGAGCATGGAGGAGGTGAATGTATTCAGATATTTGGGAGTGGACGTGTCAGCGGATGGGTCTATGAAAGATGAGGCGAATCAGAATTGATGAGGGGAAAAGGCTGAGTGGTGCACTTAGGAGTCTGTGGGGACAAAGAACTTTGTCCTTGGAGGCAAAGAGGGGAATGTATGAGAGTATAGTTTTACCAATGCTCTTGTATGGGTGTGAAGCATGGGTGATGAATGTTGCAGCTAGGAGAAGGCTGGAGGCAGTGGAGATGTCATGTCTGAGGGCAATGTGTGGTGTGAATATAATGCAGAGAATTCGTTGTTTGGAAGTTAGGAGGAGGTGCGGGATTACCAAAACTGTTGCTCCAGAGGGCTGAGGAAGGGTTGTTGAGGTGGTTCGGACATGTAGAGAGAATGGAGCAAAACAGAGTGACTTCAAGAGTGTATCAGTCTGTAGTGGAAGGAAGGCGGGGTAGGGGTCGGCCTAGGAAAGGTTGGAGGGAGGGGGTAAAGGAGGTTTTGTGTGCAAGGGGCTTGAACTTCCAGCAGGCGTGCGTGAGCGTGTTTGATAGGAGTGAATGGAGACAAATGGTTTTTAATACTTGACGTGCTGTTGGAGTGTGAGCAAAGTAACATTTATGAAGGGTTCAGGGAAACCGGCAGGCCGGACTTGAGTCCTGGAGATGGGAAGTACAGTGCCTGCACTCTGAAGGAGGGGTGTTAATGTTGCAGTTTAAAAACTGTAGTGTAAAGCACCCTTCTGGCAAGACAGTGATGGAGTGAATGATGGTGAAAGTTTTTCTTTTTCGGGCCACCCTGCCTTGGTGGGAATCGGCCATGCAGGATTAGTTAATGACTAGAAACCGGAACTATGCTCGGTGTTTAGTTTCATAGCTTTTTAAGCTTCCAGTGTGTGATAATAAAAAAAAATAATAAAAAATAGTATCTGAAGGCTATTTTGAGGTGTTAGTAAAAGTTTCGTGCTACTTTGTTGATGATCCAAGGGTACTGTCTATAATTTACTGTTTATAATTATAAAGCCTATTCTGTTGGATGTTTTCAGTATTGTATTATAAATAATTTTAATTCATGAAATTATAATATGTTTGTAAACAAATCACTGAACAGATGGAGCTCAAACCCATGGCAAGCGAGTTCTAAAATTTGCAGGCCAGTGTGCTAGCCACTGGACCATACTGGCCTAATAACCTTAATCTGACTAGTTTTATTTCTGCACATTGGCTTCCCTAGTGACCACAAATGCAAATTTTTACAGATGAATCTGACACCAGCACGGCTGCGGCAAACTCTAGAGTCCCCTTGGAGCCATTGCCATGACTTGCAAAAAAAATCTTAACAGGATTGCAAACAAATTGCAGAATTTCAAATACCCATCCCTTCTATGATTTGTTTGCAATAGTGTTAAAATTTAGCGAGTCATGATGGCAGCTTTGAGGGGACTTAATCCACAGCCATGCTGGTATGAAATTAGTTTGTAAAGACCTGCATTTGTGGTCACAGTGGGGCCCGTATCTAGTCTCCCTATAGTGTACAGATATAAATAGTTAGACGAGTCTTGTTAGTCAAGTGTATAGCAAGCTTACCTGCAGGTTTGTTTTCTTGTATGGATTCACTTTTATTTTGCATAGGAGTTTGAAACATTTACAGTCGTATTTATAAATAGCCAATTTCATTTGATAAGTGGTTTGCATAAATTTAAAGTATTATCAAGGTAGTACTCTACCGAAACATGCTCCAGTGGTAACATTTTCCAACGAGTACACATTTCCTAACATGATTATGAGAAACTTCAAAATAAGGGAAGTCAAGCCATTGATAATCCTCTTTAAGCCATTTGTTTTCAACAGGCTATTAATAGTCCCTTTCAAGGCAGGTGAAATTGCAGTTTTGGAGAAAGCACAGAAAACCATCATTTCATGGTTAAGTCAAGCACCTTAGTTATTGAGAATACTTGAAGTCTGTTAAAATATACTCCTTGGAATGCAGGCAAGAAAGATACATCATAATTTATACCTGGAAAATCCTAGAGGGACTGGTCCCAAATCTGCATGCACAAATCTTTCCTTACAAAAGTAAATAACTTGACAGGCTGTACAATATACCCCCAGTGAAAATCATGGGGCAATGCTAGCACACTGAGAGAATACTCATCAGCATCCCATCATGTATAAGGGGAATTGCCAATAGATCCCTGGCTGTCTTCAAGAGTACATTAGATTGGTTCTTATTTCATGTGATAGTGATGGTTTAGTGGGTTCCTTAAATTTTCCCTTGTTTTATTAGCCATATAAACACTACTTTGCCGTACCTAGAAAGGTGTGGGAATCTGTGATGTTTGGGTAGTCACCTGATAGAATCATTGTGCTTTAGTGACTGGAAAACTGTCCTACAACAACAATAATTTCTCATTTCAACACTTTTTATCAATTGACAACATGTTTAACTGTTGTAGAAATGCAGCTAGAGTAGATGCAAAATTGTTGGAGGTACAGAAATGTGTAACTGCAGTGTAATTGGTGATGTACAATATTGGGTTACTAATCTTTTGGATTAATCTGAATAGAGAAGCCATAGTCTTTTATTGAACTTCAAAGATTCTGAATATTAATGCAATCAGTATTCTGTAAACAGTTTTTGCAGGCATTTTATAAATCTAACATAAACGAGGGGACTTTAGAATGGATAAGGGATGTGTAGATCGTGTTTACATTGAAACATCTGTGAACGGTATTTACATAAAGGTAAGGAAGTTTTCATTGCATATATGGATTTAGAAAAGGCATAAGATAGGGTGGATAGGGGAATAATATGGCAAATGTTGCAAGTGTATAGAATAGGTAGTAAGTTACTAAATGTTGCAAAAGAGTTTTTATGAAGATGGTGAGGCTCAGGTTAGGATGTGTAGGAGAGGGGGGGGGGGAATTACTTCTCATTAAAAGTAGGCCTTAGACAGGGATGTGTAATGTCACCATGGTTGTTTAACATATTTATAGTTGGGGTTGTAAACAAAGTAAATGCTAGGGTGTTGGGAAAAGGATGGGATTAATTTATGGGGAATCAAATACAAAA
Organism: Cherax quadricarinatus; assembly: GCF_038502225.1. Classification (NCBI taxonomy): domain Eukaryota; kingdom Metazoa; phylum Arthropoda; class Malacostraca; order Decapoda; family Parastacidae; genus Cherax; species Cherax quadricarinatus. Next base: position 14,798,004 of record NC_091345.1, on the reverse strand, counting down.
TGGGAGTTGAGTTACTTTTTGCTGATACTGTGCTTTTGGGAGATTCTAAAGAAAAGTTACAAAGGTTAGTGGACAAGTTTGGGAGTGTGTGTAAAGGTAGAAAGTTGAAGGTGAACATAGATGAGAGTAAGGTGATGAGGGTATCAAATGATTTAGATAAAGAAAAATTGGATATCACATTAGAGGGAGGGAGTATGGAAGAAGTGAATGTGTTAAGATATTTGGGAGTTGATTGGTCAGAAGACTAGTTTGAGGGATGAGGTTAACCATAGAACTGATGAAGGAAAAAAGGTGAGTGGTGCTGTGAGGTATCTGTGGAGACAAAAAAGTTATCCATGGAGGCAAAAAGGGAATGCACAAGAGTATAGTGGTACCAACACTTTTATGGGTGTGAAGCATGGGTTGTAAATGCGGCAGCAAGGAGGAGACTGGAGGCAGTGGAGATGTCGTGTCTAAGGGCAATTTTTGGTGTAAATATTGTGCAGAGAATTTGTAGTGTGGAAATTAGGTGGTGTGGAGTAATTAAAAGTATTAGTCAGAAGGCTGGAAAGAGGTTGTTGAGGTGGTTTGGTCATTAGAGAATGGAACAAAGTACACACATGTAGTATGACTTGGAGAGCATATAAATCTGTAGTGGAAGGAAGGCAGGGTAAGGGTCATCCTAGGAAAGGTTGGAGGGAGGGAGGGGTGAAGGTTTTCTGGGCAAGGGGCTTGGACTTCCAGTAAGCACGCGTGAGTGTTAGATGGGAGTGAATGAAGACGAATGGTTTTAGGGACCTGATGAGCTGTTGGAGTGTGAGCAGGGTAATATTTTGTGAAGGGATTTGGGAAACTAGTTAGCCATACTTGAGTCCTGGAGGTGAGAAGTACGGTACAATGCCTGCATTGGAGGGGTTTGGGATGTTGGCTGTTTGGAGTGACTATTACAGTGTATATTTTTTATGAGGGGGGGCAGAACGGTGAGGTTGTAGAAATTTATAAAATATTGGTATGTTCACAATCTAAATAAACAACATAGATGAGGGAATAAATAGTGACATAAGCAAATTTACTGATGATGTCAAAATAGACCCTCCAATTCATTTTAATGAGGACATTAGAGCACTCCAGGATGATTTGAATAGACTGATGCAGTGGTCAGAAAAATGGCAAATGCAGTTTAATATAGATAAATGCAAAGTTCTCAATGTTGGACAGGAAAATAACCATGCCACATATAAACTAAATACATACGGATTGCGAAAAGGATTTAGGAATTCTGATTAGCAGTAATCTGAAACCAAGACAACAGTGCATAAATGTTCGCAATAAAGCTAACAGAATCCTTGGCTTCATAGTAAGAAGTATAAATAATAGAAGTCCTCAGGTTGTTCTTCAGCTCTATATGTCTTTGGTTAGGCCTCATTTAGATTATGCTGCGCAGTTTTGGTCGCCGTATTACAGGGTGGATATAAGTGCACTGGAAAACGTACAAAGGAGGATGACAAAGTTGATCCCATGTATCTGAAATCTTCCCTGTGAACATAACTTGAATTTGCACTCTAGAAAGGCATAGAATTAAGGGGGATGAGTGAGGTGTACAAATGGAAAACAGGAGTTAATAAAGGGGATGTAAATAGCATGCTAAAAATATCTAACATAGATAGGACTCACAGCAGTGGTTTTAAATTGGAAAAATTCGGATCCAGGAAGGATATAGGAAAGCACTGATTTGGTAATAGTTGTGGGTGAGTGTAACAAACTCCCGAGTACCGTCATAGAGGCTAAGATGTGTAGTTTTAAAAATAGGTTGGATAAATACACAAGTGGATGTGGGTGGGTGTGAGCTGCACCTAACTAGCTTGTACTACTAGGTTGAATGCCGTGCTCCTCCCTTAAGTGACGTGTCTCGCCTCACTAGGTCAGTGAGGTCAGACGGTCAGTGAGCTTAAGCCAGTGGGGAGAATTGGACCTGCCTTGCATAGGCCTGTTGCAGTGCTCCTTCTTTATGTTCTTATTCATGACTTCAAATTTTAGATTTAAAAGGTTTGTTTCCTATGGTGGCAGCTCATGGTATTGTTAGTCTCTTGTTTTTTTCTGGGTCAAAGCTGTATGTTTACATCTTAACACTGCCTTAGCCAATCTTCTAGTTTGTTTTTTTAACATTACAACTTTTAAATGTGGATTTAAGACTGTGAAAACAATACCTAGGGATGGGCTGATACCGATACTCAGTTTTTGGGTAAATACTAATACAGTAGAACCTCCATATCCACTCATTCTATATCCATGGTTTCAGTTATCCACGGTTTACTGTGGCCCAAAAATATCTCTTAATTTTGCATCATAATGGCTGCAAAGTGCAAAAGTAGAAAAAGCTGGCAGTTCTTCAAAGCCTAAGAGAAGCCATGAAGTGCTTATGATTGAAAAGTGATAATTCTCCATTTATTGTGCAAAATTTATCAAACTTTATAATAGGAGTGTATAGGACTTACATGTAGGGTTCCAGCAGGTCCTTGGAGCATATTCCCTGTGGATACTGGGATCCTACTGTGCCATCAAAAATTAGTTACTATAAATACTTTGGCATATATACTAGACAAGTATATTTCCCTGAAAGTAGACCATTTTAACCATTTATGATTAATTGTTCAGGGTAGAACCATCCCTTATATACATAGTGGAAATATATGCAGTCTTCTGAAGCAGTTCAGTTATATATTTTGAGTAATTTTGTAACATTGCATTGAAAAGTATTTTACTAGGGCACTGGGATACTTGTATGCAATTAGTTCAAAATGTAATTAAATTTATTTTATTTTTCAGCACGATCGCCAGTGTTTGCTGCAATGTTTGCGCATGAAATGGAAGAAAGAAAACACAATCGGGTGGAGATTCAAGATGTTGATCATGAAGTTTTACGGGAAATGTTACGCTTTATCTACACTGGGAAAGCGACTAATTTAGAAAAAATGGCTGATGATCTCTTAGCTGCAGCAGACAAAGTGAGTTGAGCAGTGCTTAACATTAGTATTGAGGATTAGCAAGATATTAGAAATATCAAAGTAGAGGTATTAACTGCAGTAAAATATTGAAAGAAAATTTGCAAGGTTTTAGCAAGTGCAACATTATACAGCTAAAATACAGTATGTATGTATATTTTGGTGTTTTTTTGTATAAAGCACGAAGGTAATAAGAGCAAACACTGTCACAGTATAATAGAATTTGAAGCTCTGTCTAGGTGAGTACAAATAGGAAGCATGTCTGTCACATGTTCAGCAGACAGAGGATCAAGCCTCCACCACATGGGTTTAGTGCTTAACATGAATTACTATCTCTATAGCATTGTTATTGGAGACAAAATTTATGAAAGGTAATTGTTTAAATTTAGGTAGTAGGTTGGTAGACAGCAACCGCCCAGGGAGGTACTACCGTCCTGCCAAGTGAGTGTAAAACTGAAGCCTGTAATTGTTTTACACAATGGTAAGATTGCTGGTGTCTTTTTTTATCTGTCTCATACACATGCAAGATTTCAGGTATGTCTTGCTACTTCTACTTACACTTAGGTCACACTACACATACATGTACAAGCATATATATACACACCCCTTTGGGTTTTCTTCTATTTTCTTTCTAGTTCTTGTTCTTGTTTATTTCGTCTTACCTCCATGGGGAAGTGGAACAGAATTCTTCCTCCGTAAGCCATGCGTGTTGTAAGAGGCGACTAAAATGCCGGGAGCAAGGAGCTAGTAACCTCTTCTCCTGTATATATTACTAAATGTAAAAGGAGAAACTTTCGTTTTTCCTTTTGGGCCACCCCGCCTCGGTGGGATACGGCCGGTGTGTTGAAAGAAGAAGAAAGAATTGTTTAAATGACTGTTTCATTAGGTTGGTTGAAATTTTCCATCCTTTAATATCTCTGTATAGTTTTTGTTCTAAAACAGATTAACCGATCACCTTCTGTTAATGCTGAAGCCTTTTCTCTACCAAGAGAAATATTTTTTTTTATATTTTTTAGTTTAAATGTACATGTATCATTTGAGGATTACCATCCTAAAATGTTCAGTGTTTTATAGTATTTTAAAAAATTTCAGTATGCATTGGAACGGCTGAAGGTGATGTGTGAAGAAGCATTGTGTACAAACCTCAGTACTGAAAATGCTGCAGATGTCCTCATACTAGCTGACCTCCATTCTGCGGATCAGCTTAAAGCTCAAGCAATAGAGTTCATTAATACGTAAGTTTCTTTAATATTTAATAACAGTGCCAGATAATATGTATAATTGCTCATTTCTCCTTTTTTCTTGTCTATTTTTCAATCGGTACAGTTAAAAAACCTTTATCCGAAATGCTTGGGACCAGAAGTGTTTCAGATTTTGGAATATTTGTATATTTGTGAAACCAATCAGAAAAGATATCCCTGGTGAGCCATACCCTTTTGTTTGCATAACAGTGGACAAGGTATTCATACCTCTAAAACAGCAAGGATAGGCTTTTGCCTACCACAGCAAGTTTACACTTGATTATGCCTGCTGCATTAGCACATCCTAGCACGACTAATCTGTCTTTTGCATCATTAACTCCTGTAGGAGCTGTAGTAACTTTTTTTTTTTTTCTGGGGGCAATAATACCAGAAGCAGCAGCATTGTAGGTTTGTTCTACTGTTAGATTTTCATCAGCAGCAATTTTGGTAAACACATCAATGAATTTCTCTGTTGCTTTGTGGTCAGCAGATGATTTATCACTACTAATCTTTAAATATTTAATGCTTGTACCTTGTCTTAAATTTTTGTAACCAGCTGCTGAATATTCAGTTACCTTCAATATTCAGTTTGTGATAGATTTTTGCTCGTTCCACGATCAGCATTCTGTTGAGTGGCATGTGCTCATTCCGACGCTGACAAATCCACTTCATCAATACATGGTCAAGATATTTATTTTTCCCCTCTATGCATTGTCTTTCTATTTTCCCTTAACTTGGTTCATTGCTTTCAGCACAAAACTCAACAATGTTATTCTGTTTCTTTAGGTTGTAGATAGTGGTTGTTACAATGCCAAACTCCTCAGTCAGATACTTCACACTTACACTGCTGTCAAGTTTTTCCAACAATTTGATTGTGATATAGATAAACATAAATGGTTCCTCTTTCTTTTCACTATTACCCATAGGCTATTTAAACATTTTCAGCAGTATCTTAACACCCCAGAGCACAAAGCATACAGTAATTGCTGCTGCTCCACCACATCTTGCACTGAATGATCCATTTGTAAAGCGCTGTCAACTGTTTGGATTCTGGAATTTCGATAAAGGACTCGCTACTGTATTTGCATTAGTGTAAATCTTGGGTGGAGGGGTAGAGGTTGTCCAAGTAGTTTTTTTTATGGTTTGACATACTGTTTGTGTTAGAGCAAGGTAACATTTATGAAGGGACTTTGGGGGGAAACCAGTTAGCCAGACTCGAGTCTTGGAGGTGGGAGGTACAGCAACTATGCTGTGTGTGTGGGGGGGGGGGGGGGATGGGGGGGTCATCTGAACTGTAATGTTAGCACCCTTCTGGCAAGACAGTAAGACAGTGATTGAACTGAGTGACAGCGAGTGTGTGGGAAATGGCTAGTTTTTTTCTCTTTAAAATATTACACCTTTCAGAATTAAATTTTTTAAATAATTATAATGACTAACAAAGCAGATTCAAAGACTATTTAGTAAGCACAGTATTTAATATAGCATAGATGACAAATGGCTAACAGTACATTCAGCGAAGTCTAGCATTTTTGACTAACTCGGATGACTGCCTTTTATATTTCTAAATTTGTTTACACTTGATGCTTGAGTTGCATAAAATGTAGTTTCATTAGTTGATGAATTTTCCTTTTATTTTGACTCTTTGGTATATTTATAGTTATAGCTGTCTCATGGGGAAGCACTACCTGTAGGGGTAATACAGCATCTTGGGAATGGGAGGTAATCAGGTGTGATCCAGGGAAAGGAGGGAGAAGGTTATTGTAATTCTTTAAATCCATATCTCTCAACCCTTAAACGGTCCAAACATATATGTACGTTCTCTCGCGTAGTGCCCCCAAACGTATGTGTTTCCTTTTTCATTCAACATTGGCACGATAAGCCTGAGTCGCCTAGACATGAGAGAATGGGTGTGCGCACTCACTGTGCGCCATATGAAAAAAATTGGGGACGCCTGGGTACCATATGCTCTTTTTCCTATTAAAAAAATTTTTTTCTCAAAAAATTCGGGGTGCTACGCGAGAGAACGTATATATACATTTGGACCATTTAAGGGTTAATGAGCCTCCAGACACCTACTTTGACAGGAACATACTCCAAAGATGTAAGGACTGGTGTAAACTTTATCTCACTCAGTAATAAAGCAAATCATTGAAACGGAAAATTTAAGTAGGACTAGACCTATAAATCCTTGTATGGTATCTTGTCTTTGTAGATAAAAATCTGCTATATAGTTTGTAGGAAAATGAGGTGAAATGCGAGTTCAGAGATAGCAAAATAATGTGTTCTGGAGAAGAATTTTGGTGAAGTCAGGCTAAGAAACAATGTTAGTGCATTGGGTCTCCTCAGAATGTTAGCTAGTAAATACTTTAAAAGGGAAAAATAATTTTTTTACCCCTCCCCTCCCCCCAGGTAGTGGCTAGTTCTGCCAATATACGTGACAGTAGGATTAAGAAACAAAACATTTAAATTAAAAATTTGTTCTGTAATGTAAACTAAATGATTTTGACAGAATACTGATGCCTTCTGATTTTACAGACATGCAACAGATGTTATGGAGACCCAGGGATGGAAATCTATGATACAGTCACATCCACATCTAATTGCCGAAGCTTTTAGGGCATTGGCTACTCAGCAAATTCCACCTATCGGACCTCCACGTAAAAGGATAAAAGCCAGTCCCTGAGTCTGGATGGTTTTTCTTCCAGATTCCCATAAGTAGACTTGGCCATTACCCCCAACACCCCTGGCCACACATTCACACTTGATTTAACATGATTGGCTATATTGTCCTGTGTAAAATGCACCAAGAGAAAAATAGCATTGTGGATCAGTGTTGTGAAACTACTTGCACTAATTTGTGAGTGGTGTTAAAAGCCAAGCTGTGTTCCAGGCCATGAGAAGACAAGTGTGTGATGGTGGGGCCTGGTAGGGGGAACCAGGCCTCATCCCACCAGTCAACAGAGTACAATCAGGGGACGAGAAGTCCCTGCCCACTCAGGTTGGTAGGGCTGCAGTCCCTCCTCTACTGCGCCCAGTTGCTCCTGCCCCCCACTAAAAAGTCCACCAAATGATCTCATTGGGGCTTGTCCTGCACACAATTTCTTTTCAAAGCCACAGACTGAGTGTGCAGGCACCGGACTCGGAAGTGCATGTGTATCTTTGTGTAGATATCTGTGATTTAGCAAGTGATGGCCCAGAACATTGGACTCTTGCTGAGTCTTGGACCTTCCACTCATTACTTTGCTAATTGTTGTTGTTGTTACGTGTGGCACTCTCTCGTCTTTCAAGCTAGCAAGCCAGGCTAATATTTGAAAAAGGTAATACAGGCATTTCAGGGAGGAAAAAATAAAAGAAAAGCAATCAGGAGCCTTTGTTTTATTTTATTTTATTGGTGATGCCAAAGTAGCACCTTTTTGAGGGTTTGATTTCCTCCCTCTTGGTCATTGTCCTGTTGAATAGTTAAAAGTATTCATCTCCTGTGTTATGGAGGATATTAAATTCTTTATATTTTACAGGAGGAACTATATGGAAATCTTAAACATCTGTCTTATGAAAACTCGTCTGCAATGTACAACTTTTAAATTAAAATGAGTTTTTGTAGTCAGATGCAGCAGACAAAGTATACTTCTGATTGAGAAATTTGTTAAAAGAAAGACAAACCTGTAGTGTACAGTTACTTTAAAGTGTGATGTCTGATTCCACCGATTCAGCTCAGGCTGATTTATATTTACATATACAGTATGTTAAAATAGCATCCTTAAGCTTCACAGGGTATTCTCAGTCATTAACATGGAGTCTGTTTAAAAAGAATGTTACGACGTGTACTGAAAAATGATTGTGTAGATGGTAATACTTGAATCTGGGAACATTTTGAATGAAATGAAACCTTAAGTGGATGGTGTAAATGAAAATACTGTACTGTATTGAAAATTTAAGATTTGTAACAAGATTTTATATCTTTAATGTTTCATTGTAACGTCAAGAATTTGTGAGCTGTGTTAATCTGTGAAGAGCAGGCAGTGAACAATTTGTGCCATGGTGTAGCTTATGAGAACAACCCACCCAGACCAGCTAGAATATAAAGTCTGTCATTTAGTCTGTCCTAATTTCTTAAAATACCTGTGTAATAAATGCTAGCTAGGCCACAAAATACCAGTTTAAAATCTCCAAAGAAGGTTTCACAAGCTGAATTGACAGCTTTGATCTACACTAAGAATCCCAGTTGATTCATCTGCTGCCGTGCCATGCTATCCACCCAGCATCAGTGTACTCATGTTAGGATGTGTCTATTCATGTTAAATTTCTGCCAGGTATACCTCTTGTTACCATGAGTTCTAATCTGTTTGATTATTACTCATGGTTTGCTCATTCTGAGGCTCTCCTCTCAGACTAGTTGCTTTATGCTGAAATTGGTGGTCAACAGTGTACAGTGTTGCTGCAGCAGCCTGCAGTATATAATTATTGGGCATCACTAGTGATAACAGAATTGTTGACCACCAAGTTATCAGCTATAGTCATCCACAATCATTCCTGTTGTAGAAAATCAAACTCTTAAGCAAACTACAAGTTTGGTAACAATAGTCATGCAACAGTTCAAATATATATGTTAATTTATGTATTTTCTAGTACAAAGTGAATGTCTTCTCATCTTCAGTTTTCTTTTTTATTCACACTTCAGTAACTTTTTAGAAATATTTGGACACCATTGTTTTGTCTTAATTTTCATTGATGCTGAATTGGTAATTTTAGTTTCATGGAAAGGGCTGAACCCATGAGGGTTATAAGAAATCCTTTAATTAGTTACTTGTCATTATACAGGTGTCCAGAATTTTCTGTTATTACATGGGAATCTGTAGTCATTTCTTGCCAGCAAATCAGATTATCAGTAGGTCACGTATTTGCCAATTATCACTACATTTGTGGGGAGTGTTAATTATTATTATTATTATAATCAAAAAGAAGTGCTAGGCCACAAGGACTATACAGCTGGGGAGTGTTAAGTTGTGCATTTATAGTGCTTAGTGGAAAGGGAATTAAAAATCAAAGTGTTGTGACAATTGGTCACAACACTTTCCTATTGTGTAAAGTATTTTTTTTTTGGGGGGGGGGGGTCATTTCAGAAGAAAAAACTGGTTAAGAACTGACTTTGGCATTACCTTGGAATATTTTGAAATTAGACATTTTATTCATACCCCAAAATTGGGGAGGTTCTCATAAAATTTGTTATCAAAGTGGTGGAGGCATGGTGGCTGGTCTGGGCTGGCTCTTAGTGTGTCGGCGCCCGGGTATGACAAAAGTGTCTGCCGCCACACTGGTCCTGCTGGTCATGTGATGGTAGGCTCTGTGAGTCTCTACCTCTGTACTCTTACACTCAACAACTCTCAATGAACCAATAAAGTTGGTTAAATAAAATGTTATTTCTTCCCATGTAAATAGAAAATACTGAATTAACAGATCTGACAAAGCATTGTACTCTTCTGCAAATGTGTAAATCACTATGCTTTGTAATAGATTCAGTCCTAAAGGAACTATCACATGTATTTTTTTTTTTTTTTAACACTGACAGTCTTCCACCAAGGTAGGAGGACCTGAAAAGGAAACATTCACCATCTTGTCAGGTGTGCCGATACTACAGCTAGGGTGCCCCTCCAAACTGCAATATCCCCACACCACCTTCAGTCCAGGTGTTAACCTGCTCACACCATCAGCAGTTAAAGATCCTTTGCCTCCATTACTGTGCTTTCTATCTACATGCTGGATGTCCAAGTCCCTTGCATACCAAAATTTCATTACCTCCAACCTTTCCTAAGGCAATCCCTACCCTGCCTTCCCTCCATTATAGATTTATACACCCAAGTCATCCTAATTCTTCTCCATCCTCTATGAATTTTCTGCATAATTACACCGCACATTGCTCTGACACATCTATACTGCCTCCACCTTCTCACAATATACACAACCCATGCTTCACACCCATAGAAGTGTGTTGGTACCACTACACACTCATACCTTTCCCCATTTTTGACTCCATGGATAATGTTGTCTCCACAGATGTCTTGGTGCACCTCCCACCTTATTCCCCTCAACTCTATGGTTCGCCTCATCTTTCATAGACCCATCCGCTGACAAGTCTACTCCCCAGCATCTGAATGCATTCACTTCCTCCAACCTTCCATTACCTAATTTTTTTACCTTCCTCATCATGCTCTTTCCTTTGTTCACTTTCAATTTCCTCCTTTTACATACCCTCCCAAATTCATCCACCAACCTTTGCAACTTCTCCAAAAAAGTGTCATCAACGAAAGGCAAACTGACAACTTTCACTCTGTATATTCTAATCCCATGCCTCTCCCCAACACCTTAGCATTCACTTTTTAGAACCCCCAATCTTACTACTTTAAGTTGTATTTTAGGACTGGTTGATTGGGTCAATGGAAGTCTCTCTATTTCGCTAGTATGCCTTTCGTTCTGTGGACCGAGCACAATAACCCACTCATTCAACTATTTCAGCTATCTTGTACATAGTGATGAGAATTTGGTAATCTGGCCAATTTAAAAATAATTCATAATAAACAATGTAGACAATCTTGGCACCAAAAATCATTTACTCAATTCATTAGTCATGTCCCTAGGCCTCTCCTATACACACTTGCTATCCATTTTGAATTTTTTCACTCCTCAGATAATATATAACCAGGAAACGTTCATGGTTTACAGTACACCAATAATTGAATCAGACCTATTAAAAACCCATAAAACAGATGGGGGGGGGGGGGCCCTTGCCCATCCTCTGGAATATTAACTAAAATCGCACATTTCCACTAAATCGCTATTTCAAGCCATTTCCAGTCATGAAACTTATCAAGAAAGTCAAACCATAAAAACCATCCCAGAAAATGCACAATTGCTATTGTATAAACCTTGTAACAGGAAAGTTTCATACCTGAGACACTTTTTCAAAAATTCTAAGGCAAGATGGCAGTCTAGTATCTATTAAAAACATCCTCTGCAACTGGATTCAGAGTAAAGCCCAAGTTAATTCTGTTACATTCATTGTATTTCTGTACTTTGGAGCATTATAATTAGTGACTTGTGAACACAATCATTGAAAAAATTTCAAACAAATGTTTTTCTGCCCAATTCATACATTCATATTTTGTGTACACTTCATGCATGTGTGGAGAGTTACATTTGTTTGGTAGAAATTGGTAACTGCCAGGCAACTTATATTCTCATAACAGTGAATGGCTTGGGAAGTGCATAGCACAGGGTGTGGTGTGGGGGCATGGAACATTGTGGAGATGGTGAAGGGCTGTAAGCTTATGTAAAGTGTTGTCAGATATTATGGGAGAGTGAGGGAATATGAGAGGGGGGGGGAAAGACAGGCAAGGAAATGAAAAAAAAGGGAAATAGGAGGGAGGGGAGTAATAAGAAAAGAGGGAGGATTCTTCCGAGTACTTGACATTAAAAATTAATGTCATTGTTAAAAAATAAACTACAGTGGACCCTCATTTTTCGTAATTAGTCCGTTCCAGAGAGTGTGACTATTATCGATATTGGCAATTTACGAATCCATTTTCCCCATAAATAATGTAAATCCAATTAATTCATTCCAGACACCCAGAAGTATCAACAAAATTTTTTACCTTAGATTTACATGCACAAAAGAATGAACATTCAACATGACAGTTACCTTTATTGAAAGCTGTTGCTGATGAATGGAAGACAGGGAGGAAGAGAAGTTATTGTTTGGAAGGGGAATCCCTCTCCATAAGGACTCTAGGTCACTTCCCTAGCTTAAATATAGATTTATATGCAGAAAAGAATGTCACTAATAAAATGTATAAATGAACATTTAACATCATGCTTACCTTTATTGAAGACTCTTGGTGTATGGCAGACAAGGCAGAGGGAGGGGAGTTTATTGTTAGAGAATGACACTAATATCAACTCTGTGGCTTATTTATCTATCATAATTCAACTAATATGACATAATAAACAATATTAATAACACAAACATGGAATATACTCAAGAATGAATAAGTCATTATGAATGTCACAAGAGGTGTTGTTGGGCATATAAGGGCCACTGAGCATAAGCCATCCATAGTGGTGGTGAAGCAGCAGCATTTTCTGTAGCCCTATATAACTCCAACAACATTGGAGGAGTTAGAATCGCTGAAGAAGGCACCCTCTACCACCACCATTTTTGTATTTTTCTACAAACTTTTTCTTAAATTGTGTTTCTCATATTCATTACCAAAGGGTTGGCACTAGAAGCTTTCTTTGGAGCCATGGTGACTTATTTAGCAGTTGCAAGCACTAAAACAAATGGATTATTATGAAATGTATCGTATGAACTCGTGGGATCATCCTCGCTCACTGATAAACAATGGCACACTGGTTGGGAATGGAGTGTGAGGTGGCTCAGGGCTGTGTACGCGTCCCAGACGAACTACTATTTGCGAGTCAATGTTTTGATAAAGTCACAATTTCCGAAAATTACAACTTTCGAGCCTTACGAAAAACGAAGGTCCACTGTATGTAAATTAGATATGGAATATTATCAGGAATAAAAAGGCAAAATACCGTGACTCGTGAATGGTCTGTCAGACCGAAATATTGTCATAAGCTTTTTCTCTCTGTGGGGGTCGTGTATGGAACTGTTTGTGCACCCGACTTTGATTACATGTGTCTACAGGAAAAACTATCAACTTATAATTTTCAGAAAGTGGAGAGACCTACTCTATATCAACAGACAAAAGTCACAACTTGTCAGCCAACTGCTTTTCATTGAGTTTGAAATTATCATAAATATAATCTGATCCGTTTTTGCATTATTTACCACCTAAAGTACTTCTGGGCAGTTAAACCCTGATGGCAGCTCCTTTCTGTGGTGAATACAACTGGCTTCAAGCCACTTTTCATGCTGGGCACAATGGTTCAAGATAGGAGTGGAAAATCTCTCCTTTGCCCACTGTAGGCATCATGCCTGCTACAGGCTACCAACATGTTCACCCTAATTTCTGTTGTAGCCCAATTCATCACTGCATCATTGTTCCTCAGTACCTATTTATGGAGTACCTCCGATCAACAGAGGTTTCTTGATACCAGTGTGGGGGCTTGTTATCCAAAGACCTGGACTTCTCCTCCCCTTCCTTGGATCAAACCTGATCCAAGGAAGGGGTTCAGGTTTGAACATTAAACCAGTAGGAGTCACTGTATGACTCCTACTGGTTTAATGTTTCTCTTGACTGGTTTCACACGGTTTCGTTGGACAATAAAGCAGACTGTAAACGGATGGGGTTGTAGGCGCCCTTATAAACACAAACATTAAATATAAATCAGGAACGTGCACGGTAAGCTGTCCAATATACAAAAACAGTTAGAAACAGAAATACAAATAGCTAGAGCTTCATTTAAGGAGGTTATTAATAGAATATTCAAGAGGTTGCTAGTAGAATTGCAGTAAATCAACCATTCAAATCATTATGAAGCTGTGTGTAGTCTATGGTCAGTCAAACAAACGGGCTTCCACATGGGTAAATTGTCATTTTTGTGGAAATTGGTGTCATGCCCCTTGTGCAGATATCCAAGAACTAGCTACAAGCAGTGTTAAAACAGGGAAGTGTTTTTGGGTATGCCCAAATGAGATAAATCTGTGGACTAAAATCACAAGGGTATTAAAAGAGGACAACATCAAAGCTGCTTTCATAGAAAACCTGGAAGCTTTCTACAACAGATGGGAACATAGAAAGTCTGGGCTGAATGGTACTGCCCTTGATACTGGCCATGTAGTCAGAAACTGTAAGGCTGGAGGTGATGTCCTGGTAGTCAGTAAATGTGGGGCTGATAGTGCTGTCCTGGGAGACAGTAATGGTGAAGCTGGAGGTGCTGTCCTGGGAGACAGTAATGGTGAAGCTGGAGATTTTGTCCAGGTAGTCGGGAATTATACGCAGGAAGGAATACATATAAATGACCTCATAGGGGACAGGAGCCATAGTAGGGAAACAAGTGTAGTCAAAGATAAGATAAAACCAATATTGCAAACTAGAAATACCGCAGGAAATAGCAAACAAGAGGACTCCACTAGCAATAGTGAGGATATATTACCAAAAAAACTGGTGGGAGCTCCATTGTTGGTGCTAGGGAGGATAGAAGTAAGACAGGGAAACATGCACCAACAGGGAATACAGTCACAGAAACCCAAGGCAAACGGAAACCAAGCCTGTGCACATACTATGCACTTGGTATCTGCTGGCATGGGAAATCTGGAAAAACAGATGGGACGTGCAACTATGACCACCCTAGAAAATGCCATGCCCATATGACAACAGGAAAATGCAAACTCCCTTCCCGTAAACTTTTTCACCCTGAACTGTGTACCTCTTCAGTACAGGAAAGACTGTGCTATAACTTAAATTGCCAGGCATACCATCTAAAGGGGACAAAAAGATACAAAACATCCAGGCCATGGGAAAACCTGGGTAGCCACAGCCACTCAAGAGGGAGAGGTTTTTTAGTGCCAGGAAGGAAAAAAAACTGGCAGGAAATGGCAGAAATCGTACACCAAATCCAGTCATTCCTGGAGTGGAACCACAGTCGATGGCCTCCACTCCAAACCAACAGATACAGATACTAATGCCGGAAAAAAAATCCCCCCCCAGTACCAACAATACCACCAGTCCGATAACATTCTTCTTTGCAAATATACAGGGTCTAAAGCCAGCAACAAACAACAAAATACCTTTCATCCGTGGACTGCTTGCAGAGGCAAAGGCAATGTTCGCGGCTTTCACTGAGACCCACATAAAGGATCACTTGGACAACGAAATATGGATCCCAGGTTACAACCTATACAGATGTGACAGAGTGAACAGGCAAAAGGGGGGGGGGGGAGGGAGTTGGCCTGTACATTGCAGAGTCACTTGTTTGCACAGAACTGCTTAATGCCTCAAATGATGTAGTGGAAGTTTTAGCAGTAAAGGTCGAGAACCAAAACCTAGTCATTGTGGTAGTCTACAAGCCTCCGGATGCAACATCCCAGCAATTCCAGGAACAGCTGTTAAAAATTGACCACTGTCTGGAAAATCTTCCATCTCCTGCACCCAACATCTTGCTCCTGGGATATTTCAACTTAAGGCACCTAAAATGGAGGAATATAGCAAATAATATTGTTGCAGTAATAACAGCAGGAGGCAGCTCTGATGAAAACTCACACTCACACGAGCTTTTAAATCTCTGCACAAAATTCAATTTAAACCAGCAAATAATAGAGCCTACTAGACTGGAGAATACACTAAACCTCATCTTCACTAACAATGATGATCTGATAAGAAATGTCACCATATCAAAAACAATATACTCAGATCACAACATAATTGAGGTTCAGACATGTATGCGTGGAGCCCCAGACCGACATAATGAGACTAGTCACAAGGGAGCATTCACCAAATTCAACTTCAATAACAAAAACATAAAGTGGGACCAAGTAAACCAAGTCCTAACCGATATAAGCTGGGAAGATATACTAAGCAACACAGACCCCAACTTATGCCTAGAACAGATTAACTCGGTGGCACTCGATGTATGCACAAGGCTTATTCCTCTAAGAAAAAGGAGGAGTAGATGTAAAATAGAAAGAGACAGGCGCTCCCTTTACAGGCGACGGAAAAGAATAACAGAGCGGCTAAAAGAGGTCAATATATCTGAAATGCGTAGGGAGACACTGGTCAGAGAAATAGCAAGCATCGAACTTAAGCTAAAAGAATCCTTTAGGAGTCAGGAATCGCGGGAAGAACTAAAAGCCATAAATGAAATCGAAAGAAACCCAAAGTATTTCTTCTCCTATGCCAAATCAAAATTGAGAACAACGTCCAGTATTGGGCCCCTACTTAAACAAGATGGGGCCTACACAGATGACAGCAAGGAAATGAGTGAGCTACTCAAGTCCCAATATGACTCAGTGTTTTGCAAGCCGCTAACCAGACTGAGAGTTGAAGATCAAAATGAATTTTTTATGAGAGAGCCACAAAATTTGATTAACACAAGCCTATCCGATGTTATCCTGATGCCAAATGACTTCGAACAGGCGATAAATGACATGCCCATGCACTCTGCCCCAGGGCCAGACTCATGGAACTCTGTGTTCATCAAGAACTGCAAGAAGCCCCTATCACGAGCCTTTTCCATCCTATGGAGAGGGAGCATGGACACGGGGGTCGTCCCACAGTTACTAAAAACAACAGACATAGCCCCACTCCACAAAGGGGGCAGTAAAGCAACAGCAAAGAACTACAGACCAATAGCACTAACATCCCATATCATAAAAATCTTTGAAAGGGTCCTAAGAAGCAAGATCACCACCCATCTAGAAACCCATCAGTTACACAACCCAGGGCAACATGGGTTTAGAACAGGTCGCTCCTGTCTGCCTCAACTATTGGATCAC
>NC_091345.1:14693831-14776331 GCF_038502225.1 Cherax quadricarinatus | reverse complement strand
TACATTTTCCAGAGAATTTATATCCATTCTGTAATACGGTGACCAAAACTGTGCAGCATAATCTAAATGAGGCCTAACCAAGGATGTATAGAGTTGAAGAACAACCTGAGGACTCCTATTATTTATGCTTCTTGATATGAAGCCAAGGATTCTATTAGCTTTATTGCGAACACTTATGCACTGTTGTCTTGGTTTCAGATTACTGCTAACCAGAACTCCTAAATCTTTTTCGCAATCCGTAATATTAAGATCTACATTATTTAGTTTATATGTGGCATGGTTATTGTCCTGTCCAACATTTAGAACTTTGCATTTGTCTATATTAAACTGCATCTGCCACTTCTCCGACCACTGCATCAGTCTATTCAAATCTTCCTGGAGTGCTCGAATGTCCTCGTCAGAATGAATTCGACGGCCTATTTTGGTGTCATCGGCAAACTTGCCGATGTGTCGCTCTTTATGCCCTCATCTATGTCGTTTATGTAGATTGTGAACAGCAGGGGGCCCAACACTGACCCCTGTGGAACACCGCTCGTGACGCTTCCCCACTCTGATTTCTCCCCATTTATGCAAACTCTCTGCTGCCTATTTGTCAACCATGCCTCTATCCAGGAAAAAATTTCTCCTCCTATTCCATGTGCTTTAATTTTCCTCAATAGTCTCTGATGTGGGACCCTGTCAAAAGCCTTACTGAAGTCCATATACACAATATCATATTCATTACCATGATCTACCTCCTCAAATACCTTAGTGAAAAAAGTTAATAAATTCGTAAGGCAGGAACGCCCCTTTGTAAAACCATGCTGAGATTCGTTGATTAATTTATGCTTTTCAAGGTGGCTACGAACTGCCTCGGCAATTATTGATTCCATAAATTTTCCCACTATGGAGGTTAGGCTTATTGGTCTATAGTTCGAAGCTAAGGACCTGTCACCTGTTTTGAAAATAGGTATCACATTTGCCATTTTCCACTTATCTGGCACCATGCCAGTTTGTAGTGATATGTTGAAAAGATTAGCCAAAGGTGTGCTAAGCTCCTCTTTACATTCCTTTAGAACCCTTGCATACAGTTCATCAGGGCCTGGGGATTTGTTAGGTTTTAATTTATCTATTTGCCTAAGGACCATGTCACTTGTGACCCTAATCGTGCACAGTTTATTATCGTCCTGTTCTACATAATTTATCATTACTGGAATATCGCTGGTATCCTCCTGTGTAAAAACTGAGAGGAAGTATGTGTTAAAAATTCTACACATTTCCTTATCACTGTCAGTGAGCTGACCCGAGGAACTTTTGAGTGGGCCTATCTTGTCCCTGATCTTACTTCTGTATACCTGAAAGAATCCTTTTGGGTTAGTCTTCGATTCTCTTGCAACTTTAACCTCATAATCTCTTTTTGCTTTTCTAATTCCCTTTTTTATTTCTCTCTTTAACTGAATATATCGATTTCTTAATTGCCCCTCTCCTCTTTTGATTTGCCTATATATGCCTCTCTTTTGACCAATCAGATATTTTAATCTATTGTTCATCCATTTAGGATCATTTTTGTTTGATCTGATTTCCCTATTTGGAACATAATTTGACTGAGCAGCTAGAACTATGCCCTGGAAAGCATCATATCGGCAACCATCACCACCTACCTGACCCCTAGTCAGGTCATTCCAGTTCAGCCCACCTAAGTAATTTTTCAGTCCTATGAAATCAGCCAAGCGAAAGTCAGGGACGGAGACTTGATTGCCATTATTAGGGGAATTCCATGATATGTTAAAACTGAGTGATTTGTGATCACTCTCCCCAAGCTCATCATTAACCTCAAGATTATTAATTAGTGTTTCCCTACTGGCAAGAACCAAGTCAAGGAGGTTATTTCCCCTAGTTGGCTCTGTCACAAACTGTTTTAAAAAACAATCCTGGATCGTATCAAGAAAGTCACCCGACTCTAAATTTCCTGTCAAATTGCTCCAGTCAATCTGTCTATAGTTGAAATCTCCCATTAGCACAACATTTTCGTATGTAGATGCCTTACGAATTTCGTCCCATAGAAGTTTACTGCACTCCCTATCAAGATTTGGGGCCCTGTAAATCACACCCAAAATTAGTTTTTCTCGGCCCTCGAGAAGCTGTAACCAAACAGATTCAGTGGCTGACGCTTCTAATTTAATATCTTGTCTAACACAACAATTTAAATTGTCTCTGACATACATCGCTACTCCACCACCTTTCCTGTTGACCCTGTCAGTGTGGAATAATTTATAGCCTTGTATGTGACATTCAGAGGGCATCTCTCTATCTTTCAGATTGAGCCAGGTCTCTGTTATAGCAATAATATCTATGTTTCCTGCACTTGCAATTAATCTTAGCTCATCTATCTTATTTCTAACACTCCTGCTATTAGTATAGTAAACCTTAAGGGAGCTAGTCCCTTGCTGCCCTCTGCTGTCCCCCTTTGTTTGCTGACCTGTTCTATTGTCTTTATTTATAACTTCATGCTGAATGCCTTTTATACATTTAATGTTTCCAACCCTAGTGTTGCAACCTGCTTGTTTCCCACACACACCCATACAAGCAGGTTGCAACACTAGGGTTGGAAACATTAAATGTATAAAAGGCATTCAGCATGAAGTTATAAATAAAGACAATAGAACAGGTCAGCAAACAAAGGGGGACAGCAGAGGGCAGCAAGGGACTAGCTCCCTTAAGGTTTACTATACTAATAGCAGGAGTGTTAGAAATAAGATAGATGAGCTAAGATTAATTGCAAGTGCAGGAAACATAGATATTATTGCTATAACAGAGACCTGTACAGTGGACCCCCGCATAACGATCACCTCCGAATGCGACCAATTATGTAAGTGTATTTATGTAAGTGCGTTTGTACGTGTATGTTTGGGGGTCTGATATGGACTAATCTACTTCACAATATTCCTTATGGGAACAAATTCGGTCAGTACTGGCACCTGAATATACTTCTGGAGTGATAAAATATCGTTAACCGGGGGTCCACTGTATATATATATATATATATATATATATATATATATATATATATATATATAATATTATATATATATATATATATATATATATATATATATATATATATATATATACATATATATATATATATATATATATATATATATATATATATATATATATATATATATATATATATATATATATATATATAATATTATATATATATATATATATATATATATATATATATATATATATATATATATATATATATATACATATATATATATATATACATATATATATATATATATATATATATATATATATATATATATATATATATATATATATATATATATATATATATATATAATATTATATATATATATATATATATATATATATATATATATATATATACATATATATATATATATATACATATATATATATATATATATACATATATATATATATATATATAAATATATATATATATATATATATATATATATATATATATATATATATATATATTATATATATATATATATATATATATATATATATATATATATATATATATATATATATATATATATATATAATATTATATATATATATATATATATATATATATATATATATATATATATATATATATATATATATATATATTTATATATATATATATATATATATATATATATATAATTATATAGTGGCAGGAGTCAGGTGAAGTGTCGCATGGATAGGGGTGGTAGTGGAACTAAGTTGGTGGGACGGATGGCTAGAGGGAGCTGTTAATATGTTACAGCATGTGTGGGGCACTGCTGATACCAGCCTGGCAGGAGTTTTGGTAAAATATTTATCTAAACTCCTGGGTATGATTAGTCAGGCTCACCTGAAGCACTCAGGTGACCTCCTTAACCGTGTCAGGGATCTCAACATGAGTGATAAGCTTGCAAGTTTCGATGTGACTGCCTTATTCACCAATGTCCCAGCTGATCAAGCCATTGATCTTCTTTGCAGGGTAATTAATGATACAGAGTTACCTGTACCTTGCTAGGATTTTGTGAGCCTTGCTGAACTTTGTCTTTGTTGTAACTGCTTTAGGTTTGAAGACAAGACATATAAACAACTGTTTGGGCTAGCCATGGGCTCACCCCTTAGTGCAGTATGTACTTGCCAATTTATATACGGAAGACCTAGAATCCAGACAGATCCTCAATAACATCCCTAGGTCAGTTACATGGATGCGGTACATTGATGATGTTTTGGTCACTGTACCCAAAAATCTAGACGTACATGACATCCTCAACACCATAAACACTCTGGAACCTACTATTAAATTTACACTAGAGGAGGACAACCAATTACCTTTTCTCGACATTCTCCTATTCACTGGTGAAAACAGACTTTCTTTTAAAGTCTACCGTAAACCTACCTACAAGAACAATCTTCTACATTTCTTCTCTCACCATGACACCAGAAATAAAAGAGGGGTAGTTATTGGCTTCTTTCTGAGAGCCTACAGAATTTCCAGTCAGCAGTTCCTCAAAGAAGAATGCACATACATCACCCATTCTTTTAGTTCACTACACTTTCCCCTACACTTCTTATGTGACTGCAGGAAATGTGCGACACTCCAACAAGACCAACACAAATCAAGTTGAAGAAACGTTTCCAAAGTTACATCATTTTACCGGTCAGCAATGTTGCTACTAATGTTTCAAAAATGTTTGACAGGAAACTGGCTAAAATATCTACCAGCTCATCAACTACTATTAGGAACCTGATACAAAAACCAAAGCATGATTCTGGCACAGGTGCAGGAATTTACACTATACCATGTGAGGGGTGTGACAAAGTATATGTGGGAGAAACAGCCAGATCTCGGGACATTAGGATCTCCAAACACAAAAATGCTTGCAGAAATGATGACCGTAAAAACACGTGTTCAACATAGGGACGATGTTGGACACTTCATGAAATTCAGTGAGGCTCAACTAGTGATTAAAGACTGAGAAAATGCATAGAAGCTGCTCTGAAATGCTGTCAGTAACACTATAAAGCAAAAGTCTGGTAGTTACAGTATTACAAAATTGCTATTCAACAGGTTACGTATTACCCATTCTGGAAACTGCTGTAACATGATATCAACAGGTCCCTCTGTAGCCATCTGTCCCACCATCTTAGTTCCACTACCACCACTACCACCTCTATCCACGTGACACTTCACCTGACCCCTGCCACTATATATATACGTACATGTACTCATTTTCTTAGTTTTCTCTGTATTAGGACTGAAGAAGCCACTCGTGACGAAACGTTTCCTTTAATAAATGTCCTGAACTGTACATAAAGTGTCTTTTTCCACATCTTGTTGGTATCGCCATACCATTTCCTCACTAGGGTAATTATGCGTACAGTGGAACCCCGAGTTGCAAACGCATCAACTGTCGAACTTTTCAAGTTTTGACCACTTTCTTTAGTGATTTTGCTGGATTACAGTGTGTTTAGGTTAGAATACACCTAACCCAATGGCAATATATATGTATTGACAATTTCACCCACTTTATGCCCTATTTTTAGCCCATTCCATTGTTCCACTCTACCAAATTCATAGCTATTTTGCTAGTACTCCTCCTATTCTGTCAACTGAGTACAAGAAACAGCCCATTCACCTATTTCAACTACCCAGTAAAGTGGTCAGAAATCAGTAATTTGGCCAATTTCACGCAAATTTAAAAAAAGATGCCAATTTCAAAACAGAGTCCATAATAAACAATGCAGACATTACTAGCACTAAAATAACACTTTCTTTGTTCATTAGTCATGTCTCCAGCCCCCTCTTATATTATGCTTGCTATAAGAACATAAGAACATAAGAACGAAGGAACACTGCAGAAGGCCTACTGGCCCATGCGAGGCAGGTCCAAGTCCCTACCGGCTTAAGCCAATGCACCCAACCTAGTCAGGTCAGGTCACATTGACTCAAGGGAGGAACACGGCAACCGACCTGGTAGCACAAGCTATCAGGTCTAACTCACACCCACCCACATCTACTCATGTATTTATCCAACCTATTTTTAAAGCTACACAACGTTCTGGCCTCTATAACGGTACTTGGGAGTTTGTTCCACTCATCCACAACTCTATTACCAAACCAGTACTTTCCTATATCCCTCCTGAATCTGAATTTTTCCAACTTAAAACCATTGCTGCGAGTCCTGTCTAGGCTAGATATTATCAGCACACTATTTACATCCCCTTTATTTATTCCTGTCTTCCACTTATAAACCTCAATCATATCCCCCCTAATTCTACGTCTTTCTAGAGAGTGCAGTTTCAGGGCCCTTAGTCTATCCTCATAGGGAAGGTTTCTGATACATGGGATCATCTTTGTCATCCTCCTTTGTACATTTTCCAGAGAATTTATATCCATTCTGTAATACGGTGACCAAAACTGTGCAGCATAATCTAAATGAGGCCTAACCAAGGATGTATAGAGTTGAAGAACAACCTGAGGACTCCTATTATTTATGCTTCTTGATATGAAGCCAAGGATTCTATTAGCTTTATTGCGAACACTTATGCACTGTTGTCTTGGTTTCAGATTACTGCTAACCAGAACTCCTAAATCTTTTTCGCAATCCGTAATATTAAGATCTACATTATTTAGTTTATATGTGGCATGGTTATTGTCCTGTCCAACATTTAGAACTTTGCATTTGTCTATATTAAACTGCATCTGCCACTTCTCCGACCACTGCATCAGTCTATTCAAATCTTCCTGGAGTGCTCGAATGTCCTCGTCAGAATGAATTCGACGGCCTATTTTGGTGTCATCGGCAAACTTGCCGATGTCGCTCTTTATGCCCTCATCTATGTCGTTTATGTAGATTGTGAACAGCAGGGGGCCCAACACTGACCCCTGTGGAACACCGCTCGTGACGCTTCCCCACTCTGATTTCTCCCCATTTATGCAAACTCTCTGCTGCCTATTTGTCAACCATGCCTCTATCCAGGAAAAAATTTCTCCTCCTATTCCATGTGCTTTAATTTTCCTCAATAGTCTCTGATGTGGGACCCTGTCAAAAGCCTTACTGAAGTCCATATACACAATATCATATTCGTTACCATGATCTACCTCCTCAAATACCTTAGTGAAAAAAGTTAATAAATTCGTAAGGCAGGAACGTCCCTTTGTAAAACCATGCTGAGATTCGTTGATTAATTTATGCTTTTCAAGGTGGCTACGAACTGCCTCGGCAATTATTGATTCCATAAATTTTCCCACTATGGAGGTTAGGCTTATTGGTCTATAGTTCGAAGCTAAGGACCTGTCACCTGTTTTGAAAATAGGTATCACATTTGCCATTTTCCACTTATCTGGCACCATGCCAGTTTGTAGTGATATGTTGAAAAGATTAGCCAAAGGTGTGCTAAGCTCCTCTTTACATTCCTTTAGAACCCTTGCATACAGTTCATCAGGGCCTGGGGATTTGTTAGGTTTTAATTTATCTATTTGCCTAAGGACCATGTCACTTGTGACCCTAATAGTGCACAGTTTATTATCGTCCTGTTCTACATAATTTATCATTACTGGAATATCACTGGTATCCTCCTGTGTAAAAACTGAGAGGAAGTATGTGTTAAAAATTCTACACATTTCCTTATCACTGTCAGTGAGCTGACCCGAGGAACTTTTGAGTGGGCCTATCTTGTCCCTGATCTTACTTCTGTATACCTGAAAGAATCCTTTTGGGTTAGTCTTCGATTCTCTTGCAACTTTAACCTCATAATCTCTTTTTGCTTTTCTAATTCCCTTTTTTATTTCTCTCTTTAACTGAATATATCGATTTCTTAATTGCCCCTCTCCTCTTTTGATTTGCCTATATATGCCTCTCTTTTGACCAATCAGATATTTTAATCTATTGTTCATCCATTTAGGATCATTTTTGTTTGATCTGATTTCCCTATTTGGAACATAATTTGACTGAGCAGCTAGAACTATGCCCTGGAAAGCATCATATCGGCAACCATCACCACCTACCTGACCCCTAGTCAGGTCATTCCAGTTCAGCCCACCTAAGTAATTTTTCAGTCCTATGAAATCAGCCAAGCGAAAGTCAGGGACGGAGACTTGATTGCCATTATTAGGGGAATTCCATGATATGTTAAAACTGAGTGATTTGTGATCACTCTCCCCAAGCTCATCATTAACCTCAAGATCATTAATTAGTGTTTCCCTACTGGCAAGAACCAAGTCAAGGAGGTTATTTCCCCTAGTTGGCTCTGTCACAAACTGTTTTAAAAAACAATCCTGGATCGTATCAAGAAAGTCACCCGACTCTAAATTTCCTGTCAAATTGCTCCAGTCAATCTGTCTATAGTTGAAATCTCCCATTAGCACAACATTTTCGTATGTAGATGCCTTACGAATTTCGTCCCATAGAAGTTTACTGCACTCCCTATCAAGATTTGGGGCCCTGTAAATCACACCCAAAATTAGTTTTTCTCGGCCCTCGAGAAGCTGTAACCAAACAGATTCAGTGGCTGACGCTTCTAATTTAATATCTTGTCTAACACAACAATTTAAATTGTCTCTGACATACATCGCTACTCCACCACCTTTCCTGTTGACCCTGTCAGTGTGGAATAATTTATAGCCTTGTATGTGACATTCAGATGGCATCTCTCTATCTTTCAGATTGAGCCAGGTCTCTGTTATAGCAATAATATCTATGTTTCCTGCACTTGCAATTAATCTTAGCTCATCTATCTTATTTCTAACACTCCTGCTATTAGTATAGTAAACCTTAAGGGAGCTAGTCCCTTGCTGCCCTCTGCTGTCCCCCTTTGTTTTCTGACCTGTTCTATTGTCTTTATTTATAACTTCATGCTGAATGCCTTTTATACATTTACTGTTTCCAACCCTAGTGTTGCAACCTGCTTGTTTCCCACACACACCCATACCTCTATCTTCCATCAGTTTAAAATCATAGGCATTTCACCAATGGCCTTCTCAATCGAGTCTGCAAGTGCTACCACCCCTGCCCCAGAGAGATGAACCCCATCCCTTGCATACATATCATGTTTGCCATAAAAGTTGTTCCAGTTGTCAATGAATGGGATTGCAAGTTCCTTGCAGTATCTGTCTAGCCAGCAATTTACACCAATTGCCCTAGACAATATATAAGATTTACTGTTATGCAGAATATTGCATTATTGTAATAATTGTATATATAATGTCAGCCCATTCATGACCGCATTAGACTGGCCAGTTGAACACGTATTGGATGGTGACATCATTTGTTTACTCTTGAACACTGGCAAAAATTTAACATTTCCGCTACTCTTAGCTCAATTTTAAGGTACTTCCCAGCGTGAAACCAATCAAAATTATATCTATTTCTGTAATATATCTTCCATTCTATCAAATGAGACCACAAAAAAAAGAAAATACAACCATACAAACCATACGAAAATAGATCGTAAACTCGGGTTTACACCACAAATATGGTCACAGTTTTTTCTCATTATGCACTGCATGCTGCAGGATTTTTTTTATATACAGCAGACCCCTGTGAATTCGTGGTTCCAAATACGCAGCTTCAGTAATCTGGATTTTTCCTTAGAACCTAACTAATAATTTTTCGTGGAAATCCCTGCAAATTCACAGAATTTTTTTTTTTTCATGGCAATATATAATTTTTTATGCATTTTAATGATAAATACTAAGAAAAATATAATTTAATAATTTTGTAACACAAATATTAATGTAAATTCAGCAAAATTTCCATAAAAAAAAATACTACTATAAATTTTTTAGTGTTGTAGAGAGAACGGTATAATTCATTATGGGAAAATACCCGTACATTTAACTTTACTTTTACTAAATTAAATTATTACTGTATATTTACTCTACGTATACCAAAAAAAAATGGGGTTGCATGAATTACAGTAAACCAAAGAAAACAGGCTTGCATGAATTAAAGTACAATGAGCACATATGGGGGTAACATTGGTATTTTACATTCTAGCACTGCAGGAGACACAGCAGTACAGTACTGTATACAGGTTTATCTTTAGGCTTTTTTTTTTTTTTTTTTAAGAGTGATGTATGAAGCTGAGTCCGAAATTCAATTAAAGTGTTTAGGGGGCATATTTAGGGTTTAAACTATAAAAATAGGTATTTATAGGCATTTTTTTAACTGCATCCAGAATTCGCAGTTTTTTCCAAATTTGTGGGTGGTTTTGGAATGTAACCCCTGCAAATTTGAGGGGACTCTTGTAGTCGACACTTACCACACAGACCTATTCTCTCATATGTAGGCTCAAATTTACCGGCCACAGCTTATCTGAGTGAGCTAAGCTCATGGTGACCAACAGTGGCTTCACAGCCACTCTATCTTTTATGGACAATGTACGATGTATGTGTTTTACACAATGAGAAGCATTTCTTTCATTCGTTGGAACCACGGCTAGGGCTAAAAGTCAGCAGGTTATAATAATATATGGAGAAAAAGAAACTGGAATGACTTACGCAGCAAGTAGTGCCACCAAACAGTAGTGGTAGGTTGGTGTAGCGACCCCAGAAATTTGAAATTATGCTAGCTGAAATTAGTGCCAGATTACTGATGGAATCTGATTACGTACTGATTGCGGATTAGTGATGGGCAACCTGTATATTTTTAACCCTTTCAGGGTCCAGAGGCCAAATTTCAAAGGGTGTGCCAGTGTCCAAGAATTTTCAAAAAAAAAAAATTTTGTTATTTTTTCTTATGAAATGGTAGAGAATCTTTTTCTGAAGGTAATAAAACAAAAAGTACGGAATTTGATCTAACATTGACTAAATTATGCTCTCGTGAATTTTGATGTGTCAGCGATATTTACGAATCGGAGATTTTGCCGACTTAGCTATTTCACTAGTATTACTTCTATTTTATCGATTGAGCACAAGAAATCACCCAGTCAACTGTTTCAACTACAAAATAAAGTGATCGGAAATTGGTAATTTGGCCAATTTAACACAAAGTTCAAAATATTCCAATTTCAAAATAGGGTCCAGAATAAACAATGCAGGCATTCCTGGCACTAAACTAACATTTCCTCTGCTCATTAGTTATTTTTTCAGGCTTTACAAATGAATTCCATTTTTATTTTTTATTCACATAATGAATTTTTATTCAAACCAAAAAATAGAACATTTACTGTTATGCAATATTGTAATAATTGTATAAATATCATCATCACATTTGTGAATGTATATTAGACCCACCAGCTGGCATGTATTAGATGTGTGAGGTCATTTGTTTACTCTTGAACATCGACAAAAATTTAACATTTCCGCTATTTTGAGCTCAGTTTCAAGCCATTTCCAGCACTAAAACCAATCAAAATCATCTCTACTTATGTAATATATCTTCCATTCTATCAATGAGACCAAGAAATCTCAAATACAACTATAAAAAACATATGAAAAAACACTGCAAAGTCGCTGTTTTAATCGAAAATCATGGTCTCGTTTTTTTTCTCTCATTATACACTGTGTGCTGCAGGATTTGTTTTATGTGGTGCACACATACCACATAGATGTATTCTCTCATATCTAGGCCCAAATTTACCACTCACAGCTTATCAGAGTGAGCTGAGCTCATGGCGTAGATCTACGGTTTGGACCCTGAACGTAAAGCCGTAGATCTATGGGACGGACCCAGAAAGGGTTAAATGTTTATACAGTAGTGTACTGTATCCTGTAATAAACACAATAGAGGAAATCAACTTTAAAATACATTACTTAGGTTTGCATACTGGTCAGAAAGCTGGTCGTAACTCCTAGTAGTCAGTAAACGAGTACATTGCTAAGTGAGAAGCTGTACATAACTGTTATTTTGTATTTAAAATCAAAACAATAAATTTTTTTTTACAATAAGCTCATAAATCTCAAAACATAATAAAAACATATGTGTTATTTAGTTATTTTAATTTTAAACATTATATGAAAACAAAATGAAGCAATGTGGAAAATGTATGATGAAACTACAACAGTCTCTTGTGTAGACTTCATTCTAGCAAGGTTATCTCCTAACACAACCTCATCAACATGGCCACTTGATACCGGAGTGCCACAGGGAAGTGTCCTTGGTCCCCTGCTCTTCCTCTTATACATCAGTGATCTTCCCAACATCTCACAACACCTGAAACCCATTCTCTTTGCTGATGACATGACTTGTGTCAACTCCCACCCAAATCTTGCCACCCTTAACACCATTGTTAACGAGGAACTACTAAAAATATCTACTTGGGTGACAGCCAATAAACTTACACTTAACACTGACAAAACCTATATTATGTTTGGTAACAGAGCAGGTGTTGCACAACTTAACATTAAGATCGACAACACTCTTATTGCTAAACTTAATGAGGGCAAATTTCTAGGCCTACATATCGACAGCAACCTGAATTTCAGCACCCATATCCAACACATAACAAAAAAAAGTATATCCAAAATGGTTGGGATCCTTTCCATGATACCTTACTACTTGCCACGCTCAGCCCTTCTCACACTGTACTATTCACTCATCTATCCCTACCTCACCTATGCTATTTGTGCCTGGGGATCAGCAGCAGCAGCAACACCTAAAGCCTATCATGACCCAACAAAAAGCTGTAGTAAGAATAATCATACAATCCAATCCCAAGCAACACACACCCCCACTTTTCAAAGATCTAAACTTACTCACTGTACAGAACATCCACACTTACTACTGTGCAACCTACATTTACAGAACCTTAAATTCCAATATTAACCCAGACTAAAACACTTTCTTGATAGTTGTGACAGGACCCACAGGCATAACACCAGGCACAAAAATCTCTATGACAGTCCCCGTGTCTGGCTAAACCTATACAAAAATTCGATATACAGTGGAACCTCAAATTTCAAACGTATCACTTATCGAACTCTTTGAAAATAAAAAAAAATTTTCAAACCAACTTTGTTCCTATTATCGAACTCTCCCCTATTTTCGAACCGCCAGGTACCAGCCCTGTCCAGCAGCCTGCTCTGTCTGCGTCCCCACGCAGGCACCGTGAGCCAGTCTGGTTTTGTTGATGCTTGAGTGAACGCTAACCTGTGCTCTCATTCAAACATTTTACGATTATTTCATTGTGTTTAGTGCTTGTGAGACTGTGAAATAAGCTACAATTGGAGCAATGAAACTTGCTAGTGGTACCCCTGTGGTAAAGAAAGTGAGAAACACTATAGATGTGAAGAAGGAAATAATACACAAGTGATGTCCAAGTGGAATAATGTCCAAATGTTTGTGGAGAAGTACCACCCTGAGCAAGCTGAAACAAGCCATCTTTGCAATAAGTTCAGTGACAGAACCATGTCCCATTTTAGGGAAATCTTAAAGAGGCACCAGAAACAGAGGACTGTGGACAGTTATTTTGTGAGACAGGGGTCCAGTGACTCTCAAGCTGGTCCTAGTGGCATCAAAAGACAGAGAAGGGAAGCAACCCCAGAGAGGGCTTTGATACCTGAAGTCCTCATGGAGGGGGATTCTCCTTCCAAACACACACTAACTCCAACTTCCTCTCTCCTCCTCCCTATCTTCCAGATGCCATCACCAATCTTCAATAAAGGTAAGTAAAATGTTATTTTATATGTTTATTTAAATTTATTAATAAATAATTGAACACTACATTTGTTGTATGTAAAACTATAATTTATCTCTATAAAATGTATTCTTTTTGTGAATATTTTTGGGTTTCTGGAACGGATTAATTGTATTTCCATTATTTCTTATGGGAAATATTGCTTCACTTTTCAGGCTTTTCGAATTTAGAACTAACTCCTGGAA
Organism: Cherax quadricarinatus; assembly: GCF_038502225.1. Lineage (NCBI taxonomy): Eukaryota > Metazoa > Arthropoda > Malacostraca > Decapoda > Parastacidae > Cherax > Cherax quadricarinatus. Next base: position 14,762,475 of record NC_091345.1, on the reverse strand, counting down.
CAGATTAAGTTCGATATTTGAGGTTCCACTGTACATAAAAGGACCTAAAATCTGGAACATCCTACCTGAAAACTCTAGAACTGCAGACAGAACCATCACTTTCAAAACTACCGTTAGAAAACATCTTGTCTCCCTGACACACCCCACCGTCAGCTAACTACATGATAACCACCTATTCTCTTGCATCATACACATACGAAAAACAACCTAGACCTACTCTCGATATCTGTGATTCCCCACAATTCACACTTACACTCACCCAATTGACTGTAAATACAGAAATACGTAACAAAACTATTGCCTAATGAATCTTAAATTAGTCATAAGTTTGCCTAAGATACTCCAATATAGGAGTTTTAATAGAAACTATGTATCGTACTGAAACAAAACCATTCACACTGCTATATTTATGAACTGTAATGCAGTTACCTAGCCTTAATATCTACATGCTCCATAATCTGTACCAATATAGGGTTTGAATTAATCTTAGTCTGCCCAAAATGCCTAGTCATGGTAGGCATGACAGTGGCCCCCCTCTGTAATTAGTATTTTATAATATGTAAACCACACATTGTAACCGATATCCTATAATATATAAACCCTGCATTGTAATCTTTACAGAGAATAAACCTGATTGACTGATTAATTGAACATGGCTGTGTAGTTAACTCTAAGACTTATGAGTCAAAAAGAGTGAATGGCTGTCTTCAATAGGGATCCTAGGTCAGCAAGAACTGCAACAAATCTTTAAAGCAGTCCCAGGGAACCTGCAAAATGAAGCATTGATTGAGGAAATATTCATCTAGGTGAAAATAGGGTCTTTACTATTGTCTAAGGTTGATATCCAGGGGTTGTTGCACAGAGGCTCCCAGTTGAAGCCAGCCAGAGGCCCAGAAGCAAGTATCAACTGGGTGAAAAGTTTGCGATGAACCTTATTGAAGCCAAGACAAGTGAACATATATATGAATGAGAATTGTCTGTATTGATAGTGACTTTCTTTGTACTTATCAAATCAAAACTGCAATTACACATTGTAACTGCAAAGATATAAAATCTTTATCCTTATCTAAAGGGCTAGAATTGTTTAGTTATTCAGTGCTTTAACCCTTTCACTGTCAAGGCCTCTGATCCTGAAGCCACTCTGTGTCGAAAAATATTCTAAAAAAAAAAAAAAAAAAAAATTTTTTTACCAAAATATTAATATCTTTTTTTTTTTAAAAAAAAAAAAAAAAAAAAAAAAAAAAAAAAAAAAAAAATTGTGATCAGTACTTACCGAGATATAGAGTCATGAAGTTGACAAAGTGAACCGCTTACAGCAACATCGGCGGCTGCCCCTCACTTGGTAATATTATGTTTACTTTTATTTTTTTTTTTTTTTCAACAAGTTGGCCGTCTCCCACCGAGGCAGGGTGACCCAAAAAAAGAAAGAAAATCCCCAAAAAGAAAATGCTTTCATCATCATTCAACACTTTCACCACACTCACACATAATCACTGTTTTTGCAGAGGTGCTCAGAATACAACAGTTTAGAAGCATATACATATAAAGATACACAACATATCCCTCCAAACTGCCAATATCCCAAACCCCTCCTTTAACCCTTTCAGGGTCCAAGGCCCAAATCTGGAGTCACGCACCAGTGTCCAAGAATTTTCAAAAAAAAAATTTGTTATTTTTTCTTATGAAATCGTAGAGAATCTTTTTGTGAAGGTAATAAAACAAAAAGTACGAAATTTGGTGGAAAATTGACGAAATTATGCTCTCGCGAATTTTGATGTGTCAGCGATATTTACGAATCGGCGATTTTGCCGACTTTGACTCCCATTTTAGGCCAATTACATTATTCCAATCAACCAAATTCTTAGCTATTTCACTAGTATTACTTCTATTCTATCGATTGAGCACAAGAAATCGCCAAGTCAACTGTTTCAACTACAAAATAAAGTGATCGGAAATTGTTAATTTGGCCAATTTAACACAAAGTTCAAAATATTCCAATTTCAAAATAGGGTCCAGAATGAACAATGTAGGCATTCCTGGCACTAAACTAACATTTCCTCTGTTCATTAGTTATGTTTTGAGGCTTTACAAATAAATTCCATTTTGATTTTTTATTCACATAATGAATTTTTATTCACACCAAAAAATAGAAGATTTACTGTTATGCAATACTGTAATAATTGTATAAATATCATCACCATATTTGTGAATGTATATTAGACCCACCAGCTGGCGTGTATTAGACGTGTGAGGTCGTTTGTTTACTCTTGAATATCGGCAAAAATTTAACATTTCTGCTACTTTGAGCTCAGTTTCAAGCCATTTCCTGTGCAAAAACCAATCAAAATCATCTCTATTTCTGTAATATGTCTTCCATTCTATCAAATGAGACCAAGAAATCGCAAATACAACTATAAAAAACATACGAAAAAACACTGCAAAGTTGCTGTTTTAATCGAAAAATCATGATTTCATTTTTTTCTCTCATTATACACAGTGTGCTGCAGGATCTGTTTTATGTGGTGCACACATACCACATAGATGTATTCTCTCATATCTAGGCCCAAATGTACCACTCACAGTTTATCAGAGTGAGCTGAGCTCATGGCGTAGATCTACGGTTTGGACCCTGAACGTAAAGCCGTAGATCTACGGGACGGACCCTGAAAGGGTTAAAGTGCAGGCATTGTACTTCCCATTTCCAGGACTCAAGTCCGACTATATGAATTATTATTATTATTATCAAGGGGGAAGCGCTAAACCCGGAGGATTATACAGCGCCTGGGGGGGGGGGATGTGGAAGGCATTCAGGCTTAATTCGGGGAACTGGAGCACAGATCCAATTCCCTAAATCAAGAGCCCGTCACCAACATCAAGGAACCTTCCTTGAGGGGCCGACTATATGAAAATAACCGGTTTCCCTGAATCCCTTCACTAAATATTACCCTGCTCACACTCCAACAGATCGTCAGGTCCCAAGTACCATTCGTCTCCATTCACTCCTATCTAACATGCTCACGCACGCTTGCTGGAAGTCCAAGCCCCTTGCCCACAAAACCTCCTTTACCCCCTCTCTCCAACCCTTTTGAGGATGACCCCTACCTCGCCTTCCTTCCCCTATAGATTTATATGCCTTCCATGTCATTCTACTTTGATCCATTCTCTCTAAATGACCAAACCACCTCAACAACCCCTCTTCTGCCCTCTGACTAATACTTTTATTAACTCCACGCCTTTTCCTAATTTTCCCACTCCGAATTTTCTGCATAATATTTACACCACACATTGCCCTTAGACAGGACATCTCCACTGCCTCCAACCGTCTCCTCGCTGCTGCATTTTTTCTTTTATTTTTTAATATTTAATTTTTTCAAGTACCTTTCGTGGCCTGTGAGACCAATACAATGTGTAATGCATATATATCCACTTGTTGTATGCAACACAATAACTCCACAAACATTATCAATATATTAGTTACAAAATCTGTTTACACAAACCAACAATAAAAAAAGTTGTTTATTACTATTGTTCTATAATATATATATACACACAGAGTCACTGGACACATTGTCAAATGACGCATTACACAACCACCACCACCACCCATTACCCATACTGTCTTCCCCAACAAGCGTGCTGTCTTCCTCACCACCCATATGGAAATACGTAAGTCACTTTGACTTTTTTGGGTTATCCTAGGTTGATGGTCATCAGGGTTTTCAGCACTATTTCTGGTATCCTTGGCATTGCTTTCGGTCACAAACTCCTCAAAACCATTAAATTCATCTTCACTGACACTTCCATCTGTGTTAGAACTATCACTTGGGAAGAGAACACTCTCCATTCGCCGGGAAGTGAGGTACATATTACCACAAAGCATGGTAAACAAGGCCTACTGAAATGGGACTCTCACAATGCACCACCGGTTCCCCGATTTTTTTATACTGCATACCTGGAGGGCATTCCAGGGATCAACGTCCCCGTGGCCCGGTCCACGACCAGGCCTCCACTGAACACACAGACCCATTCTCTTACATGTAGGTGTACCAGCTTTCTTCCCCAAGATTTGAAGGCCACAAGAATTTTGGCATATTAATACAGTGGACCCCCGCATAACGATTACCTCTGAATGTGACCAATTATGTAAGTGTATTTATGTAAGTGCGTTTGTACGTGTATGTTTGGGGGTCTGAAATGGACTAATCTACTTCACAATATTTCTTATGGGAACAAATTTGGTCAGTACTGGCACCTGAACATACTTCTGGAGTGAAAAAATATCGTTAACCGGGGGTCCACTGTATGTCACCAACTGGCTCGTAAGACGTATCTATACGGCACTGACAGTGAAAGGGTTAAACATGTACTATTTCTAACATGGTCAAATTTACAATATTACTATGAATTTGCTATTTTTGCTATTCATATTACATAAAGCATAATTACATAGCAAATACTTTTTTTTTTTTTTTGCATTCCACAATTCATATCCCTAACTCATTTAGTGAAACTGGCCATTAGTGTCAGCAAATTTAGGAAAAATGGGAAATATCCTAACCATTTATGCCCACTGATGGTACTAATGACAGTCATGGGAAGGCTGAAGTTCCCCCATAATCTTCCCCAGCCCTCAAAGCCTCTCAAATAAATATAATAACTCAGGCTCAAAATCAATTTCTCTACCCCCATTCAAATTGGACTGCCACCTCAAAGTCCCTCCTTATAAAGGAATTCTGGAGCCTCCCATTTATACCAAAAGTGAAGCTGGGTTCCTAGTCAGGAAAGTACAGTGGACCCCCGCATACCGCACGCATCGCATACTGTACAATCCGCATACCGCTCGCTTTTTTTGCAAAAATTTTGCCTCGCATACCGCCCAAAAACCCGCTCACCGCTCTTCGTCCGAGACGCGTCCAATGTGCGGCCTGAGCCATGCTCACATGTTCCGCTGGTGGCATTGTTTACCAGCCAGCCTCCGCGGTAACATCCAAGCATACAATCGGAACATTTCGTATTATTACAGTGTTTTTGGTGATTTTTTCTGGAAAATAAGTGACCATGGGCCCCAAGAAAGCTTCTAGTGCCAACCCTACAGCAATAAGGGTGAGAATTACTATAGAGATGAAGAAAAAGATCATTGATAAGTATGAAAGTGGAGTGCGTGTCTCCGAGCTGGCCAGGTTGTATAATAAACCCCAATCAACCATCACTACTATTGGTGGTACAGCTGCTGCTGCTGCTGTACCACCGTCAGCTGCTGCTGCACTGTCAGCTGCTGCTGCACTGTCGGCTGCTGCTGCTGTTGTACCACCGTCAGCTGCTGCTGCTGTAGTACCGCCTGCTGCTGCTGTAGCATCGTCTGCTGCTGCTGTAGCATCATCTGCTGCTGCTGTAGCATCGTCTGTTGCTGCTGTAGCATCGTCTGCTGCTGCTGTAGCATCGTCTGCTGCTGCTGTAGCATCGTCTGTTGCTGCTGTAGCATCGTCTGCTGCTGCTGTAGCATCGTCTGCTGCTGTTGTACTACCGTCAGCTGCTGCTGCTGCTGTAGCACCGTTGTTGGTGTGGCTTATTGAGAATACCAAGAAACAATCAACCCCAGAGGATTTGCCACCCAGGATAACCCAAAAAAGTCAGTGTCATCGAAGACTGTCTAACTTATTTCCATTGGGGTCCTCAATCTTGTCTCCCAGGATGCAACCCACACCAGTCGACTAACACCCAGGTGAACAGGGAAAAATGCCTGTAACTAGTGCTCATATTGGTGAATTTAAAGCCAGCAAAGGTTGGTTTGAGAGATTTAAGAATCGTAGTGGCATACACAGTGTGATAAGGCCTGTTCTGGAAGAAAATGCCAAACAGGACCTACAGTACTCAGGAGGAAAAGGCACTCCCAGGACACAGTGTCTCATCAGTCATTGCTGCATCTTCAATAAAGGTAAGTGTCATTTATTCTTCATTTAGTAGAGTAGTACATGCACAATATATATTGTGCATGTACTACTCTACTATTGTGCATGTATCCTTCTCTTTGTGTGTAGGAAAATGTATATTTCATGTGGTAAAATTTTTTTTTTCAGACTTTTGGGTGTCTTGCATGGATTAATTTGATTTCCATTATTTCTTATGGGGAAAATTCATTCGCATACCGAACATTTCGCATAACAATCAGCCCTCTTGCACGGATTAAAGTCGCTATGCGGGGGTCCACTGTACTCTGTAGGGAGAGTGACACCCATCCCAAAGAAGAGGCCCATACTAGGTACAAACTTCTAATAGCAATTCATTAAGGTGGCCCAGCATCAGGGGGCGCATGAATGAGATGCAATATAAATCAGGTCGACCTGTGGGGGCATCCCCCACAGAAAGCTCTTAACCCTTTCACTGTCCAGACTCCTGAAATGAAACCTACTCTTGATGTCAAAAAAAATTCTTCTGAAATGGTAGAGAATCTTCTTGTACAGGTAATGACACCAAAAGTACAAAATCTGATGGAAAATTTACAGAATAAGACTGGTGTGAAGTTAGTGGTGTTGGTGCAATTTAAGCACTTGTGATTTCACCCATTTTGAATCCTATTTTAGGCCAATTCCTTTGTTTCTATAACAAATTCTTAGTTATTTCGCTAGTACAGGTTAGCCATCACTAATCTGGCAATCAGTTATCCAGTTCCATCACTAATCCTGCACTAATTTCAGCTAGCATAATTTCAAATTTCATCATAATACTAACTCAAATCATACTGACTCAAATTTCATCATTATACTGACTCGGAAATTGTGCAGACAGTTGCAAATCCATAGCAGCAAGCCAGTGAATTATAAAGCAGTGAGAAAACGAGGAAGATGTAGCAGAAAGTCTCTCTATTGATAGGTTAATTAACCCTTCAACTGTTGCGACCCCAAATCCTAGTCTCTCTCTCTGTCACAAAATTTTTGAAAAAAAAAAAAAAAAAAAAAAAATCTTATAAAATGATAGAGAATCTTTCCCCAATGTTGACAGCATAAGTTTACGCATCGGTAATTTCGCCCACTTTGAGCCATATTTTCGACCAATTCCATTGTTCCAGTCGACCACTCATATCTATTTCTTTAGAACTCCACTTGTTCTATCGATTGAGTACAAGAAACTGCCCATTTACCGATTTCATCTGCCCAATAAAGTGGTCAGAAATTGGCAATTTGGCCAATTTCATGCAAATTAAAAATAATGCCAATTTCAAAATAGGGCTCAAAATGAACAATGCAGACATTTCTGGCACTAAAATAGCATTTTTTCTGTTCATCAGTCATGCTTCCAGTCCCCTCTTATGTTATTCTTGCTTTCTATTTTGAATATTTATTCACACAATAAGTAGAAGATTTACTGTTATGCAGACCACTGCATTATTGTAATAATTGTATAAATAATGTCAACCCATTCGTGACTGCATATTAAAATGGCTAATTGGACACTTATTGGGCAATGACGTCATTTGTTTACTCTTGAACATCGACAAAAATCGAGCATTTCCGCTACTTTGAGCTCAATTTCAAGGTCCTTTTCATCATGAAACCAGTAAAAATCATCTCTATTTCTGTAATATGTCTTCCATCCTATCAAATGAGACCAAGAAAACGAGAATACAACCATAAATACTATACGAAAATGCACCTCAAAGTCAGCATTTTAATCCAAAAACATGGTCGGAGGTTTTTTTCTCATTATGCACTGCATGCTGCAGGATTTTTTTTATACTGCGTACACTTACCACACAGACCCATTCTCTCACATGTGGGCCTACCAGCTTTGATTTGAAGACCGAAACAGTCAAAGGGCTAAGTGTATTCTAACCTAACCACTCTGTAATCCGGTAAACTCACTAATCCAGCACACTACAGGTTCCAATGATGCCGGATTAGTGATGGGCGACCTGTATACCTTCCATCCTATCAACTAAGCACAAGAAACTGCCCATTCAATTACTTTCAATTACCTTATAGAGCGGTCAGAGTTCGGTGATTTGGCCAATTTCAAACAAAATTAAAAAATACCATAATAAACAATGTAGATATTCCTTGCACTAAAATATTTCCTATGTTCATTAATCATGTTCCCAGGCCTCTCCCATATTACACTTGCTTTCCATTTTGAATTCTTATTCACACAAAAAGAAAGGTTTACTCTATTTCTTAGTTAATAAAATATAACCAGGAAAAAAATTTCATGGTTTACAGTGTCCCAACAATTGAATTAGATCTATTAAAAACTCGTAAAACAGATTAGGGGTTGTAGGGGGATGGGGGACCTTATTTGTCCTTTGGAATATCAGCAAAAATCAAATATTTCTGTTAATTTGAACTCAGTTTCAAGCTACTCCAAGTCCTGAAATCAATCAAAATCATCTCTATTTCTAATGATACCAAGAAACAGCAAAAAGAAAAAAAAAAAAATTACTATTATGAACCATACACACAGTGAAAGTTTTGTTTTCCCATCATGCACAGCGTGGGGTAGGTTTTTTTTTATATGGTGCACACTCGCTACACAGACCCATTCTCTCATATTTAGGCCAAAATTCAGCACTCACAGCTTACCTATGTGAGCTGAGCTCATGATGTAGAACTAAATAGGGATCCCTGGCCTCAATGACATAGTTCTACATGATGGACAGAAACGGTTAACAATGTTGCAAAATACAATTACACCTACCAACCGACTTACGACCTGCTCAACATACGACCATTCGACTTACAACCGTGTTTTGTATGCCAAATTTCTGGGAAATAAACAACTGTTTGTGTTGTACACAGTGTTTATCCTAAACCTTACAGTATAAAATACAGTACTAACAGCATAAAAAGTAAAAAATGAAATACCAAAATAAAACAATAAAATAAAGTCATTACAAAAATGTGATGTTGATATTCAGTAGTAAGGTTCGACTTACGTCCATTTCGACTTACGACCGGTTGGTCGGAACCGAACTCGGTCGTAAGTCGGATGGTACCTGTACTATTCACCTCACAAAACTCTTCCACCATTTAATTATCACTCATTTCAACTTCTGCATTGCTCACATGGTTACCACATGTTCTCATCTGCCCACCTTTAACTCTCAAGCAAAATTATCTACTTTTCTTACAATATAACCACACTAGTGTGACTGGCCAATGGTCCAAGTAGAAATGATACATCATCATAAGCTTCTTTTTCCTATGTGCGGGTTATTTATGTATTGTTCCTGTCATGAGATTGTACCTTTTGTTCTTTTCCATATTAAAAGTTGCAAATTATGTGTGAAGCCAAAATAAAAATTTGTTTATGATAAATGTTCTAGCACTGCAACTGGATGGCTGGGTGTTGGGTTACAAGTCCATCAACTAAAAGGGCATTATTAAGGCTGCATGTAATCTGTTCACCATAAGTCATGAATATTGTAAACTATTAAATAACAATTAAAAATGAACTCTTATTGTTTATATACTGTGAGATACACACCTCTTGGGGTATGAATAAGGCATGCACCACCTGGGTATTTTTATTATGAAGGTGTTTTACCAACCAGTGACTATCAATTCAGTGCAGATATTGTATATGGAAGACAGTGAAATATGAGGTAATAATCAGTCACTCAGCCTTGAAGAAGGTGTTCAATCTCTTGGCCTTGATTAATCTGAAGTAGAGGCAGGAGGATGGACACTTGTATACTAGAGTCAGATAGAGTACAACAGCTGAGGGCATTGTCACAGGTGCCTTCGACTACAGCACCCTCATCTGACTCTAGTAGTCCATCCTCCTGTCTCTACCTCAGAAAGATTAGGACTTAAAAGAGTGAACACCTTCAAGGGTGAAGGACTGATATGTTTCTGTAATGAGTAACCTTGGTTGTAACCTGATAAAAATAATAACATATAGGTCACAACAACTAAATAAGACGGAAAAATTATTGAGCAAGTGGACCGAGCAGAAATCAAGAAAGGTCCATCACTTTATTTCATCATAATAAAAAAGAAAGCCTTAGCATACTAAAACTGTGATAACGAAGAAGTGCCTGAACAAAAGTGTGTTGAGTTCTGGCTGGTTCCACAATTTTAACTGCATACCTAAGCTCTTGCTGGGAATTTCCATGCAAGATTCCCCATGCTTTAAAAGATAAAGACAAAAGTACTTTGCCTATTATTTACAGGTCTAACCAATCAGTATGGATAAATGAAGTAAGGTAAAATTCTGTTTTGCTAACTTTTTTGCATATTTTATGCTGATAAGATTGTGTATTAAATTTACAATAGTTACTGGCAGTGTATTAGCTTTCTCTGTTTTCTCTGGAAGGAATAGACATTATAATGTGTCAAATATCAGCATTAAATACCTGCCTACCCTACACCTTATTAAATGACTTTATTTAGTACTTAAGCTTTAATTTAGGAGATGGTTACATAGCATATATTTTTAGATCAACAAGTAACATCATCTACAATGTAAAATTCAAAACCTTTATTATTTTTGACACAGATAAATTTAAACAAGGTCAGGAACATAACCCTATTTTCCTATATGTTCTTCAGTTTGTTTTAAACTATTTTTTATTTGATGCCAGTTTGAAAAACATAACTAATGTCTTTTAGCCCTTTCATTGTCGCAAGCCCCTTTCTGAAACTGTCATTCTAAGTCGCAAAATTTCTGGAAAAAAATTATTTTTTCTTATGAAATGATAGAGAATCTTTTCTCGATGGTAATGACACCAAAAGTACAAAATTTGGTCAAAAACTCACAGAATTACGCTCCTGCGAAGTTAGCCATCTCGGCAACATATACAGTGGTCCCTTGTTTATCATCGTTAATCCGTTCCCGGAAGTGCGACGATTATCGAAATAGATGATTTTCCAATCAATTTTCCCCATAAGAAATAATGTAAATACAATTAATCCGTTCCTGACACCCAGAAGTATTAAAACAAAAATTTTTTTTTACATGAAATATAGGTGTAGTACATAAACAATACAATGGGACATGATGAATGAAACATTAACAGCATAACACTTATCTTTATTGGCGATTCTTCTTAGTGTATGGAAGACTGGAGGAGGAGAGAGATTGGTTTAGTTACTGTTTGGAAGGGGAATCCCCTTCCATCAACACTTAGGTACCAAGTCCTTTTCTGGGGTTACTTCTCTTTTCTGTTTCTTAATGCCACTAAGACCAGCTTTAGAGTCACTGGAGTCCTGTCTCATAAAAAAAGTGTCCAGAGAGCTCTGTTTCTGGTGTCGCTTTAAAACTTCCCTAAAATGGGCCAAGACTCTGTCACTGTACAAGTTGCCGATATGGCGTGCAACATCCTTCTCAGGGTGATGTTTCTCCATAAATCTTTCCATCCTACCCCACATTTCAAAAATCTCCTTAATTTCTGAAGAGGGCACCTTCTTCCATCTCTCTTCTTCCTCCTCTGCAGCAAGATTCTGAGCTGCGATCTGTTGCTGTTCCTGCTGAAGCTCTTGCAGCTCCTCAGTGGTTAGCTCTTCGTTGTGGTCTTCCACCAACTCTTCCACATCCTCCAAACTCACGTCCAACCCCATGGAACTCCCCAATGCCACAATAGAGTTCACAACTGACATAGGTTCATCAGGGTCAGCCTGATGAGCCTATGTCAGTTGTGGACACAATCTGGCCACAATTTCTTGTGGACACAATCTGGCCACAATTTCTTGTGGACACAATCTGGCCACAATTTCTTGTGGACACAATCTGGCCACAATTTTCTCCAAGCAGAGTTCAAAGTCCTGGTAGTCACTCCCTCCCAAGCCTTACCTATAAGGCTTATGCAATGGGGGATACTGAAGTGTTCTTTCCAAAACTCTCTTAGGGTCAAGTGAGTGTCTGAGGTCACATTAAAGCACCTATAAAACATTGCTTTCGTGTAGAGATTTTTAAAGTTTGAAATGACCTGCTGGTCCATGGGCTGGAGGAGAGGAGTGGTATTTGGAGGCAAGAACTTTACTGTGACGAACCCAAACTCCTGCAGAATTACGTCATCCAGGTTTGGAGGATGAGCAGGAGGCACTTAAGATCCAATTACTTTTCCAGGAGGTAATTCTTCACACTAGGGCCAAACACTTCATTGAACCACGCGACGAAAATTTCCCTCTTGACCCATGCCTTATTATTAGATCTCCAAAACACACACAATTTACTCTTCATAACATTGTTTTTTTTGAACACTCTGGGATTTTCAGAATGGTACACAAGTAACGGCTTCACTTTAAAATCCCCACTAGCATTAGCACAGAACATGAGTGTCAGCCTGTCTTTCATAGGCTTGTGTCCTAGCAGTCCCTTTTCCTCCTGAGTAATGTAGGTCCTCTTTGGCATTTTCTTCCAAAAGAGGCTTGTTTCGTCACAACTGAACACTTGTTCAGGTTTCAGTCCTTCAGCTTCTATGTACTCCTTGAATTCACTTACGAATTTTGTAGCTGCAATTTTGTCCGAACTGGCAGCCTCACCATGCCTTATCACACTGTGTATGCCACTACGGTTCTTAAATCTCTCAAACCAACCTTTGCTGGCCTTAAATTCACAAATATCAGTACTCACTGCAGGCAATTTTTTTACCAGATCGTCATGCAGCTACCTAGCCTTTTCACAAATAATCGATGTCATAAGACTATCTCCTGCTAATTGTTTCTCGTTTATCCACACCAATAATAACTTCTCAAACTCTTCGAGTACTGGTGATCTCATTTTTGTCAGCATATATACCCCCTTTGCAACAACAGCTTCCTTGATTTCCTTTTTCTTGGCCATGATGGAAGATATGGTTGTACAGGATTTGTTATACATCCTGGCAAGTTCGGCCACACGTACGCCACTTTCATTTTGTTCAATGATGTTTTTCTTAAATTCAATCATATTTCTCACCTTCTTTACCAAAGGCTTGGTACTACCTTTCTTTGGAGCCATGGTAGCTTATTTAGCACTTGCAAGCACTAAAATGAATGAAATATTATGAAATATTTCGTATGAACACGTGAGAGGACTGTCGCTCACTGGTAAACAATGGCACACTGGCTGGGAAGGGAGGTCGAGGCAGCTCAGAGCCGTGAGTACACGTACAGGATGAACGACGATTAGCGAGTCAACCGACCATTTGCAAGCCAATGTTTGGACTAAAATAATGCGAAGATTTCCGAAAAGGATGACTATCGAGCCCGACTATTATCGAGGGACCACTGTACGCATTGGCGATTTCGCCGACTTTGAGCCCTGTGCTTGACCAATTCCGTTGTTCCAGTTGACCAAACTCATAGCTATTTCTTTAGAACTCCATTTTTTCTATCAGTTGATTACAAGAAACCGCCCATTTACCAATTTAAACTACCCAATTGAGTGGTCAGAAATTGGCAATTTGGCCAATTTCAAGCAAATTAATAAAGATGCCAATTTCAAAATAGGGTCCAGAATAAACAATGTAGACATTCTTTCCACTATAATAACATATCCTCTGTTCATTAGTCACGTCTCTAGACCCCTCTTATATTACTATTGCTTTCTATTTTGATTTTTTATTCATACAAAAAATACAAAATTTACTGTTATGCAGACTACTGCATTATTGTAAAAATGGCATAAATAATATCAGTGCACTAGTGAAAGAATATCAGACTCCCCAGTTGACGTGTATTGGACGTGTGGTGTGATTTGCTTATTCCTGAACATTGGTAAAAATTGAACATTTCCGCTAATTTGAGCTCAATTTCAAGGTCATTTTCATTGTGAAACTAATCAAAATCATCTCTATTTCTGTAATATGTTTTCCATTTTATCACGTGAGACCATGAAAATGAGAATACAACGATAAATACTATACGAAAATACACCTCAAAGTCGGCGTTTTAATCCAAAAAAAAAAAAGGTCAGTTTTTTTTTATTAAATCCTAAATCATAAATTTTTTTTATGTGGGGCACACTGACCACACAGACCCATTCTCTCACATGTGGGCCTACCAGCTTTCTCCTGATTGATTTGAAGCCGCTAGAATTTATGCATATTAATACTGTACGTCCGAAACACTGGCTCGTAAGACGTATATATACGACCAAAACAGTCAAAGGGTTAAACAAGGGGCTACTGTATATTAAGAAATGATCCACACACTATAATATGAAAAGAGGAATGTATTCTAGAAATTACAAATTTACAAATTATATTTATTGGGAAGCACTAAAGCAACTGGGGCAATACAGAACCCAGGAAATGGGAAGCATTCAGGTTTGATCCCAAGAGATAAAATTAAATTTCTTTGATCATGAGCCCTTCACCACCAAAGGGGGAATTTGCAGAAAAGAAATATGAGTAGGTGCATGGGGGAATTTGACAAATTAGACACATGTGCAACACTTGGGTATCTTTATTGTGGAAGTGTTTTGCCACACAGTGGCTTTATCAGTCCAATAGAAAGAAGAATAGTGAAGATCATAAGGAGATTGGGGTAATTAGTCCCTCAGCCTGGAGTTGATGCAATTAATCCATTAATCTTGATGAGTATACAGCATATACACAACGGGACTTACAGTGCTAGTCATGGCATTATTCCGCCCCTCCCCCACACATGTACCAAAACACAAACACACACCATTTACTGAGGTTTTAATATTTGATGCTGCATTCTTTACGCTTAATCATGCCCTCAGCCATGTAGGAAGACTCTCACACAAATTCTTCAGGGTTTGGGGAAGTATATTATTCCATGCCTCATGCAGAGCAGCCTCCAGCTGAGGGATGGTATTGATATCCTTGCCCAGTAAACTTTGTTGTACTATTGACCAGAGGTTCTCAATAGGGTTTAGGTCTGGGGAATTGCCTGGCCAGTCATTAAAGAACCTTACTTCACAGTCCTTAAGCCACTGAACTACTGATCTGGCAGTATGACACGGTGCACCGTCCTGCATAAAAACTGTAGCCCCACACTTGTCAGACGCCTTAGGTAAATTGTCACACAATAACTCCAGGTAATTATACTGGTTCATATACTCGTTTTTGGGAAGCAAAATGAGTCTGGGCATTTGGTGGTCCCACAGGTGTAGCGTGGGTATAGCGGGTCACTACCTCTGGGCCAGTACACATGTCCCCCATGGTGAAGGTTGCTTCATGACTCCAAAGTACTTCAGACCACCGTTGAGGATTCCAGTGAAGATATTTCTTTGCATAATCCGGCCTACGTTTCTTCTGTGGCTTGGAGAGGATCAGTTTCTTAACCTGGCGGTGACTACTGTAGCTCAGTTCTGACACACGTCTGTTATCAGTTCTTACAGACACCTCTGAGAGATGTGGGTTCTTTTCTTTCAATTCTCTAGCAGTTATCTTAGGTGTACTCTGCTTTTTTAACACACGAACAGATGTCTTCTTCAAGGGGCCAGGCCAAGGTTTGGCAGACGGTAACTCGACACTGCCACCAGCCTTGAAACATTTCACCCAGTTCCTCACTGAAAGCTCACACACACACACCAACCTTCTCCACTATTTCTTTCATCTGGTGCCCAGCTTTGTGAAGCCCTATGATTTGAGCTATAGTTTCCGGTGTTTAAGACTTCCTTTTACCTATAATCAAACATGTATAGCCCCAAAACCAAAGGGAACACTGGACAAAAGATGGAGCACATGAGAGACAAAAGTGCAACACTTCCTCTCACCACAAGAGCCACGTGAGCACTGTGGAGTGTGGCGGCAGGCCATGACCATGCTAACAGCTGCTACCCGGCATAATGCACTGATGAAAAAAGACCCCCTGTATGGTAGGCCATTGATTTTCATCACGACATTATACTGGGGCACTCACCCGGCATAATGCCATGACTAGCACTGTATATACACCATAGATAGGTGAGGTGAAACAGTGATAGGTGGTGTCGCCCTGGACAAATCCAGAGGTCAGGCCTATAGGTTAGGTAAGCATAGCATTCCCTGTATCAAGATCTTGGGATCAAGATTCTTGTATCAAGACCTTGGGATCAAGAACTTTGGGATCAAGATCCCTGTATCAAGAACTTGGAATCAAGATACCTGTATCAAGAATTTGGAATCAAGATCCCTGTATTAAGAACTAGGGATCAAGATCCCTGTATCAAGAACTAGGGATCAAGATCCCTGTATCAAGAACTAGGGATCAAGTTCCCTGTATTAAGATCTTGGGATCAAGATCCCTGTATCAAGATCTTGGGATCAAGATCCCTGTATCAAGATCTTGGGAGCTTGGTACTGGGATTTCTACGCTTGCCTAGCCTATAGGCATGACCCACTTCCATCTGTAGATTTATCCAAGGTGACACCAACCACTGCTTCATCTCACTTGTCTGCAGTGTATATAAGCCCCTTCTTTGCACATATGTTGTATTGTCATCAAGACTGATGGACTAGTTACATTGATTCTATGCTGAGGGACTGATTACCTTAATCTCCTTCTGATCTTCACTATTTTCTTTGTATTGGACTGATGAAGCCACTGTGTGGTGAAACGTTTCCACGTTGCACGTGTGTAATTCATCAACATATCGTTTCTCTGAACCATTCCTTTACGTTCATGGAGAAATTTCTATATGCCTATACTTCATTCACTTATTTTCATCATGTATTTCAAGAAGAGAAGTTACAAAGGTTAGTGGATGAGTTTGGTAGGGTGTGTAAAGGAGGGAAGTTGAAAGTGAGCATAGATGAGAGTAAGACAGGGTATCAAACGAGTTAGGTAAGGAAAAATTGGATATCAGATTAGAGGGAATATGGAAGAAGTGAATGTGTTCAAAAATTTGCGAGTGGACATGTTGGAAGATGGGTATATGAAGGACAAGGTAAACCACAGAATTTATGAAGGGAAAAAGGTGGGTGGTGCACTGAGGTATTTGTGGAGATAAAGAATGTTATCAATGGAGGCAAAGAAGGGAATATATAAGAGTATGGTGGTACCAACACTTGTTAGGGTTTGATATAAGAAGTGATGGTAGCAAGGGAACAACTGCTGAACTGTTATGGAGGCAATATATTGAAGTACGTGGAAGAGCCTAGCCTATTTAACTGCCTGTCCCTGGCTTGGTCAAGAGCGAGGGAGAGGGCTCCTGTCTAGGTGCATGGTTTAAACAGGGGTCACATGACTTAGAGTTTGACCAGAGAGCCTGTCTATAAATGGACTAGCACAATATATGATACACAAGTAATACACTGTTGACACACACTTATATGGGTGTGAAGCATAGGTTGTGAATGTTGCAGCAAGAGGGAGACTGGAGGTAATGAAGATGTCGTGTCTAAGGGCAATATGTGGCATAAATATTATGCAGTGAATTCATAGTGTGGAAATTAGAAGTATTGTTCAGAGGGCTGAGGAGGGGTTGTTGAGGTTTGGTCATTTAGAAAGGATGGGGCAAAATAGGGTGACTTGAAGGTTGTATAAATCTGTTAGGGGAGGAAAGGCAGGGTAGGGTAGGCATCATCCTAGGAAAGGATGGATGGGGGGGGTTAAAGGAAGTTTTGTGTGCAAGGGGCTTGGGCACACAGAAGGCATGTGTAAGCATGTTAGACAGGAGCAGAGACGAATGGTTTTTGAGACTTGATGAGCTGTTGGAGTGTGAGCAGGGTAACATTTTGTGAAGGGATTCAGGGAAACCAGCTAGCCAGACTTGAGTCCTAGAGGTAGGAAGTACAGTGCCTGCACCCCAAAGGAGGGGTTTGGGATACTTACTGTTTAGAGTGACATCTAAACTGTTGTATCTGGGCTCCTCTGGCAAGAGTGATAGTATGAATGATGGTGAAAGTGTTTATTTTTTGGATCAACCTGCCTCGGTGGGAGATGGTCAGTGCGTTAAAAAAAATTATGATAAACATGCAAATAAGTTTAAAAAATAATAAAAATTTCAAGTAACACTAATGAATCTAATGAAAGGTTCTTGATAAAATAAAATGCAGCTATCTTCCTCAGATCAAACCTGATTACCTCCCATTCCCCAGGTACTCTATGGTCCCAATGGGTTTAATGTTGCCAAAGGGCAGTGTTAAACCATTAAGGGCAATCCATGATATTGCGTGCACAGGTATGTGCAAGAGTGTGATGCTTGTGTATAATAAAAGTAGTGTTGCATGCAGAGGTCATCAAAGACAGGTGTATAGAGTGTATAGTGTTCCAAATAGCACCCTTTGGAAGGCAGATCTGAGGAACAGCTTGTGGTTTTTGCAGGTGATGATGTCTTTGAAAGAACTGAGCAAGATGAAGAGTCAGGCTCTGCATGGTGTTACAACAGAGGGAAGTCAGGAGCCCCAGTGGACTCTTTATACCCTTTATATAAATGGGGTAATTTGGAGTATTCATGAAGTTATCCATCCCCCAAAGGGAACCAGAGATCATGTATAGGTTGTTGCATGGAATCCATCAACATGGGTTGTGAATGTTGTAGTGAGGACAAGGCTGGTTGCAGTGGCAATGGAAATGTCATGTCTGAGGGCAATGTGTGGCATAAATATTATGCAGAGAATTCATAGTTTGGAAATCAGAAGGTGCAAGATTACTAAAAGTAATTTTCCAAAGAGATAAAGAGGGGTTGTTGAGGTGGTTTGGACATTTAGAGAGGACAGAGAAAAATAGGATGACTTGGAGGGTCTATAAATCTGTAGTGGAGGGGAGGCAGGACAGGGGTTGCCCTAGGAAAGATTGGAGGGAGGGGGTGAAGGTGGTTTTGCATGCAAGGGGCTTGGATATCCAGCAGGTGTGTGTGAGCATGTTAGATAGAGGTGAGTGGAGACAAGTAGGTTTTATGACTTGACATGCTATTGGAGTGTGAGCAAGGTAACATTTATGAAAGGTTTCAGGGAGACCAGTTGGCCAGACATGAAACCTGGAGGTGATAAGTACAGTGCCTGCACTCTGAAGGAGGAGTGGGAATACATGTATTTGCAATTTGGAGAAGTATCTGAACTATAGTATCAGCATGCCTCTGGCAAGACAGTGATAGTGTAATTGATGGTGGAAGCATTTCTTTTTTTATGGGTCACCCTGCCTTGGTGGGAGACGGCTGGTGTGTTAATAATAATAATAATCTTTTATTTATTTATTTATTAATTTGAACATGATACAGAGAAGTACAAGGAATACAATTTTTAAAGTGCAGCATGCCAAAGCCCCTTGTATGCAGAGCATTATGGGCAGGCTTAAAATTAACTTAAGATTAACTAAGCAATGATATATTCAGTGGTACAAAAATTATTGTAAAACAGATAACAATATAGTACAAATGAGTATTACAAAGACAGGTCATATGGTCATTTACTGTGTTGCTGTGTAATCAGTAGAATGGAGTATTCTGTTAGGTAATGAAGTTAAATAGTAACAAAGTTTGATTGGGTCACAGGTTGACATTTATGAGATACAATAATGAGATACATATATGAGATACAATTTATGAGATACAATTATTCAGTATTTATTTAGTTGTGGGTGAGGAAGTGATTTTTGAGAAGAGGCTTGAACTTATAAACAGTGTTTCTTTTATATTCACAGGTAATGAATTCCAGATTTTAGGGCCTTTTATGTGCATTGAGTTTTTGCATAGCGTGCGATGGACACGAGGAACATCAAAGAGTGATCTGTGCCTTGTGTTATGGTCATGTGTTCTGTTGAGGTTGGTATGGAGATGTTTGAGGGGAGGGTTTATGTCAGAGTTAAGTGTTCTATGTATGTAGTAGGTGCAGTAATAAGTATGGATGTTTTGTATTGTGAGTAGGTTTAGAGTTTTGAATATTGGTGGAGTGTGCTGTCTGTAGTGGGAATTTATCATCATTCTGACTGCAGCCTTTTGTTGGGTGATTAGTGGTCTGAGATGGTTTATTGTTGTTGAGCCCCATGCACAAATTCCATAGGTGAGATAGGGGTAAATAAGCAAGTGATATAGGGCCAGGAGGGCTGACTGTGGAACATAGTACCGTATCTTCAATAGTATGCCTACGGTCTTGGAAATTTCTTTTGGAAATTTGTTGCATATGTGTTTGAAATTTGAGTCTATTATCAAGGTGGATTCCTAGGAATTTTCCCTCTGAGTTTTGTGATAGGTGATCCATTTATCATTATGTTAAGACACACATCTGCAGCTCTGTTACCAAACTGAATGTAGTAGGTTTTGTCAATGTTTAGAGTAAGGTTGTTGGTCCTCATCCAGGTTGATATTTTCTGTAATTCGGTATTTACAGTATTGGCTAGCATGACTGGGCTCGGGTGAGAGTAGACGTATATAGTGTCATCTGCAAATAGTGTGGGTTTGAGTAGTTGCGATGCATTTGGTAGGTCATTTATGTATATGAGAAAGAGAAGAGGGCCTAGGACACTTCCCTGTGGGACACCAACTGTAATTGGCTGTGCAGAAGAGTTAGCCCCATTTGTGTACACATATTGGCTTCTGTTGCTGAGGTATGACTTTAGGTAGCTGAGGGAGTGCCCTCCCATACCATAGTGCGACAATTTTATGTGGAGCAAGTCGTGGTCAACTGTATCGAAAGCT
The DNA here is from genome assembly GCF_038502225.1 of Cherax quadricarinatus. NCBI lineage: Eukaryota > Metazoa > Arthropoda > Malacostraca > Decapoda > Parastacidae > Cherax > Cherax quadricarinatus. The sequence goes on along the minus strand of NC_091345.1, from coordinate 14,741,970 downwards.
TTACGCAAGTCAATGAAGATCCCCAGTGGGACTTCTTTTTTCTCTATTACTGTATATGTTCTAGCATGTGGATAATAGCATCATTAGTATTTTTATTAGGCCTGAACCCAAATTGACAGGGGTTGAGTATGTTGTGGGAGATGAGGTAGGAATAGATACGCTTATGGATTAATTTTTCAAAGATTTTAGAGAGAGGGTGTAAGTTGGATATTGGCCTATAGTTATTCAAGTCTGTGTGGTCTCCTCCTTTATGGATTGGGGTGACCCTTGCTATTTTGAGAACTGTAGGAAAGGTAGAGGATTCAATGGATTTGTTAAAGAGTGTTGCAATGATTGGTGATAGCACCTGTGACACTTTTTTGTATATAATGGGTGGTAAGGTATTTAAATCTCCTGTCTTGTTTTTTAGTTTGTTGATAATAAGGGAGACTTCAGTTGGGTTAGTCGGAGCTAGGAACAGTGTGGTCGGGTAGTTGCCAGTGAGGTAGTCATTGGGCGGGGTATCTGAGCTTGGGATTTTATTGGCAAGGTTTTTTCCTATAGTGGAGGAGAAATCATTGAGTCTGTTTGCTGTTTCAGTAGGTGGGAATTGGGGTTCATCTGGTTTTGTTAATTCAATTTCGCTATTTCGTGTTATCTTTTTTGTTCCTAGTATTTCTGATAGGGTTTTCCAGGTCTTTTTTATGTCACCTCGTAAGTTGGATAATCTGTTCTCATAATACAATTTTTTAGCCCTTCTTATTAGGCTGGTTAGGATTGACGAGTAACGTTTTGTTTGGTCTCTGGTTATGCGGCCCATTCTGTACTGTTTTTTGTATAGGTGCTTTGTATTTATGGATTTGAGGATACTGGGTGTTAGCCAGGGACTGTTCAGTCTCTTTGCAGTCATCTGTTTAGTTTTTTAGGGCAGTGCTTGTTATAGAGGTATTAGTTTTTTTTTAGAAAATTATTAATACATTCGTCAATATCTGTATAGATTTCTAGCTAAGTGTGCCAGTCAATGTTTGTCACTGCTGCTGTGAAGTTATTGATAGCTGCCTCATTGTGAAGTCTGAAAGTGACTTTAGTAGTGTCTACAGGTAATTTGCCAAGGTTTGTTATGAGGAAGGTAGAGTAATGGTCTGTGGTATTATTTGTGATTATGCCTGATCTTAAGGGGGATATGGTGTTGGTCCAGATGTGGTCTAGTAGGGAAACATTAGTCTCTGTAACTCTTGTAGGTTTTGTTACTGTTGGTAGCAACATGCAGTTACTCAGTGTTTGTGAATTCAGTAACATGTGGGTCTTGGTCTTGTAGGAGATTTATATTGAAGTCACCCGAGAGTAGTAAGTGATCTTTGTTCATGCGTGCATCAGTTATCATACTTCCTAGGTTTTCACTAAAACGGCTAATGTTTGACTGTGGTACTCTGTAGATGTTTATCACCGAGAGGTTTTTGTAGGTATCTGGATTTGAATTTAGCTATTATATTGTGAAGGCTTACTCAGCCCTGTAACAACTTCAGTCAGTATTACTAAGGCTGGCTCCTCCTCAGGAAAATTAATGTATAGAAAAAAAATAAAAACTGACAAACATAAACACTTTATTATTTAGAAAATATAAAATATAAAACACTTAAATATGAAGTATTAATCCTACATTAAATAAAATGAAAAATGAAAAATATATATGATAACTGAATTCAACGCTAATATAAAAGTATATAAAACGTGGGTGTCTGGTGTTGGTGACACTGCGTGTTGTTGAAATCGTAGCCGTTGCTGATGATGGGGGGGGCGCAGGTGTTGATGACAACCCACCGGCTCGTTCTTCACAGATTTTCTAGCTTTCAATAATCCTTCCAGATGACAGGAAAGCAGGTTTTCTACCCTGCAATGATGAGGGGTTATATCCTGCTACTTGCATACACAAACAGGTAAGTGGATCAAAATTCGGGACATCTCAGAACGTTAGTCCGTCTCCTTCAATTCTACTCGTTGATTGGCAGGTGACTCTCTCTGTCATCCAAGCTGGAAAGATAGACAGGTTACCCACTGCTTAAGAAATCACTCTCCATGATAAGTACAATACCTAAAAGATTTATTATTATTTTTTTTTTATTATCACACTGGCCGATTCCCACCAAGGCAGGGTGGCCTGAAAAAGAAAAACTTTCACCATCATTCACTCCATCACTGTCTTGCCAGAAGGGTGCTTTACACTACAGTTTTTAAACTGCAGTAGTAGGTTGGTAGACAGCAACCACCCAGGGAAGTACTACCGTCCTGCCAGATGACTGTGAAACAAAAACCTGTAACTGTTTTGCATGATGGTAGGATTGCTGGTTTCTTTTTCTGTCTCATAAACACGCTAAGATAACAGGGATATCTTGCTACTCCTACTTACACTTTGGTCACACTTCACAGACACGCACATGCATATATATATATACATACATCTAGGTTTTTCTCCTTTTTCTAAATAGCTCTTGTTCTTTTTTATTTCTTCTATTGTCCATGGGGAAGTGGAAAAGAATCTTTCCTCCGTAAGCCATGCGTGTCGTATGAGGCGACTAAAATGCCGGGAGCAATGGGCTAGTAACCCCTTCTCCTGTATACAATTACTAAAAAAGAGAAGAAGAAAAACTTTATAAAACTGGGTTGCTTAAATGTGCGTGGATGTAGTGCGGATGACAAGAAACAGATGATTGCTGATGTTATGAATGAAAAGAAGTTGGATGTCCTGGCCCTAAGCGAAACAAAGCTGAAGGGGGTAGGAGAGTTTCAGTGGGGGGAAATAAATGGGATTAAATCTGGAGTATCTGAGAGAGTTAGAGCAAAGGAAGGGGTAGCAGTAATGTTAAATGATCAGTTATGGAAGGAGAAAAGAGAATATGAATGTGTAAATTCAAGAATTATGTGGATTAAAGTAAAGGTTGGATGCGAGAAGTGGGTCATAATAAGCGTGTATGCACCTGGAGAAGAGAGGAATGCAGAGGAGAGAGAGAGATTTTGGGAGATGTTAAGTGAATGTATAGGAGCCTTTGAACCAAGTGAGAGAGTAATTGTGGTAGGGGACTTGAATGCTAAAGTAGGAGAAACTTTTAGAGAGGGTGTGGTAGGTAAGTTTGGGGTGCCAGGTGTAAATGATAATGGGAGCCCTTTGATTGAACTTTGTATAGAAAGGGGTTTAGTTATAGGTAATACATATTTTAAGAAAAAGAGGATAAATAAGTATACACGATATGATGTAGGGCGAAATGACAGTAGTTTGTTGGATTATGTATTGGTAGATAAAAGACTGTTGAGTAGACTTCAGGATGTACATGTTTATAGAGGGGCCACAGATATATCAGATCACTTTCTAGTTGTAGCTACACTGAGAGTAAAAGGTAGATGGGATACAAGGAGAATAGAAGCATCAGGGAAGAGAGAGGTGAAGGTTTATAAACTAAAAGAGGAGGCAGTTAGGGTAAGATATAAACAGCTATTGGAGGATAGATGGGCTAATGAGAGCATAGGCAATGGGGTCGAAGAGGTATGGGGTAGGTTTAAAAATGTAGTGTTAGAGTGTTCAGCAGAAGTTTGTGGTTACAGGAAAGTGGGTGCAGGAGGGAAGAGGAGCGATTGGTGGAATGATGATGTAAAGAGAGTAGTAAGGGAGAAAAAGTTAGCATATGAGAAGTTTTTACAAAGTAGAAGTGATGCAAGGAGGGAAGAGTATATGGAGAAAAAGAGAGAAGTTAAGAGAGTGGTGAAGCAATGTAAAAAGAGAGCAAATGAGAGAGTGGGTGAGATGTTATCAACAAATTTTGTTGAAAATAAGAAAAAGTTTTGGAGTGAGATTAACAAGTTAAGAAAGCCTAGAGAACAAATGGATTTGTCAGTTAAAAATAGGAGAGGAGAGTTATTAAATGGAGAGTTAGAGGTATTGGGAAGATGGAAGGAATATTTTGAGGAATTGTTAAATGTTGATGAAGATAGGGAAGCTGTGATTTCGTGTATAGGGCAAGGAGGAACAACATCTTGTAGGAGTGAGGAAGAGCCAGTTGTGAGTGTGGGGGAAGTTCGTGAGGCAGTAGGTAAAATGAAAGGGAAAAAGGCAGCCGGGATTGATGGGATAAAGATAGAAATGTTAAAAGCAGGTGGGGATATAGTTTTGGAGTGGTTGGTGCAATTATTTAATAAATGTATGGAAGAGGGTAAGGTACCTAGGGATTGGCAGAGAGCATGCATAGTTCCTTTGTATAAAGGCAAAGGGGATAAAAGAGAGTGCAGAAATTATAGGGGGATAAGTCTGTTGAGTGTACCTGGTAAAGTGTATGGTAGAGTTATAATTGAAAGAATTAAGAGTAAGACGGAGAATAGGATAGCAGATGAACAAGGAGGCTTTAGGAAAGGTAGGGGGTGTGTGGACCAGGTGTTTACAGTGAAACATATAAGTGAACAGTATTTAGATAAGGCTAAAGAGGTCTTTGTGGCATTTATGGATTTGGAAAAGGCGTATGACAGGGTGGATAGGGGGGCAATGTGGCAGATGTTGCAAGTGTATGGTGTAGGAGGTAGGTTACTGAAAGCAGTGAAGAGTTTTTACGAGGATAGTGAGGCTCAAGTTAGAGTATGTAGGAAAGAGGGAAATTTTTTCCCAGTAAAAGTAGGCCTTAGACAAGGATGTGTGATGTCACCGTGGTTGTTTAATATATTTATAGATGGGGTTGTAAGAGAAGTAAATGCGAGGGTCTTGGCAAGAGGCGTGGAGTTAAAAGATAAAGAATCACACACAAAGTGGGAGTTGTCACAGCTGCTCTTTGCTGATGACACTGTGCTCTTGGGAGATTCTGAAGAGAAGTTGCAGAGATTGGTGGATGAATTTGGTAGGGTGTGCAAAAGAAGAAAATTAAAGGTGAATACAGGAAAGAGTAAGGTTATGAGGATAACAAAAAGATTAGGTGATGAAAGATTGAATATCAGATTGGAGGGAGAGAGTATGGAGGAGGTGAACGTATTCAGATATTTGGGAGTGGACGTGTCAGCGGATGGGTCTATGAAAGATGAGGTGAATCATAGAATTGATGAGGGAAAAAGAGTGAGTGGTGCACTTAGGAGTCTGTGGAGACAAAGAACTTTGTCCTTGGAGGCAAAGAGGGGAATGTATGAGAGTATAGTTTTACCAACGCTCTTATATGGGTGTGAAGCGTGGGTGATGAATGTTGCAGCGAGGAGAAGGCTGGAGGCAGTGGAGATGTCATGTCTGAGGGCAATGTGTGGTGTGAATATAATGCAGAGAATTCGTAGTTTGGAAGTTAGGAGGAGGTGCGGGATTACCAAAACTGTTGTCCAGAGGGCTGAGGAAGGGTTGTTGAGGTGGTTCGGACATGTAGAGAGAATGGAGCGAAACAGAATGACTTCAAGAGTGTATCAGTCTGTAGTGGAAGGAAGGCGGGGTAGGGGTCGGCCTAGGAAGGGTTGGAGGGAGGGGGTAAAGGAGGTTTTGTGTGCGAGGGGCTTGGACTTCCAGCAGGCATGCGTGAGCGTGTTTGATAGGAGTGAATGGAGACAAATGGTTTTTAATACTTGACGTGCTGTTGGAGTGTGAGCAAAGTAACATTTATGAAGGGATTCAGGGAAACCGGCAGGCCGGACTTGAGTCCTGGAGATGGGAAGTACAGTGCCTGCACTCTGAAGGAGGGGTGTTAATGTTGCAGTTTAAAAACTGTAGTGTAAAGCACCCTTCTGGCAAGACAGTGATGGAGTGAATGATGGTGAAAGTTTTTCTTTTTCGGGCCACCCTGCCTTGGTGGGAATCGGCCGGTGTGATAATAAAAAATATATTAACACCCCTCCTTCAGAGTGCAGGCACTGTACTTCCCATCTCCAGGACTCAAGTCCGGCCTGCCGGTTTCCCTGAATCCCTTCATAAATGTTACTTTGCTCACACTCCAACAGCACGTCAAGTATTAAAAACCATTTGTCTCCATTCACTCCTATCAAACACGCTCACGCATGCCTGCTGGAAGTCCAAGCCCCTCGCACACAAAACCTCCTTTACCCCCTCCCTCCAACCCTTCCTAGGCCGACCCCTACCCCGCCTTCCTTCCTCTACAGACTGATACACTCTTGAAGTCATTCTGTTTCGCTCCATTCTCTCTACATGTCCGAACCACCTCAACAACCCTTCCTCAGCCCTCTGGACAACAGTTTTGGTAATCCCGCACCTCCTCCTAACTTCCAAACTACGAATTCTCTGCATTATATTCACACCACACATTGCCCTCAGACATGACATCTCCACTGCCTCCAGCCTTCTCCTCGCTGCAACATTCATCACCCACGCTTCACACCCATATAAGAGCGTTGGTAAAACTATACTCTCATACATTCCCCTCTTTGCCTCCAAGGACAAAGTTCTTTGTCTCCACAGACTCCTAAGTGCACCACTCACTCTTTTTCTCTCATCAATTCTATGATTCACCTCATCTTTCATAGACCCATCCGCTGACACGTCCACTCCCAAATATCTGAATACATTCACCTCCTCCATACTCTCTCCCTCCAATCTGATATTCAATCTTTCATCACCTAATCTTTTTGTTATCCTCATAACCTTACTCTTTCCTGTATTCACCTTTAATTTTCTTCTTTTGCACACCCTACCAAATTCATCCACCAATCTCTGCAGCTTCTCTTCAGAATCTCCCAAGAGCACAGTGTCATCAGCAAAGAGCAGCTGTGACAACTCCCACTTTGTGTGTGATTCTTTATCTTTTAACTCCACGCCTCTTGCCAAGACCCTCGCATTTACTTCTCTTACAACCACATCTATAAATATATTAAACAACCACGGTGACATCACACATCCTTGTCTAAGGCCTACTTTTACTGGGAAAAAATTTCCCTCTTTCCTACATACTCTAACTTGAGCCTCACTATCCTCGTAAAAACTCTTCACTGCTTTCAGTAACCTACCTCCTACACCATACACTTGCAACATCTGCCACATTGCCCCCCTATCCACCCTGTCATACGCCTTTTCCAAATCCATAAATGCCACAAAGACCTCTTTAGCCTTATCTAAATACTGTTCACTTATATGTTTCACTGTAAACACCTGGTCCACACACCCCCTACCTTTCCTAAAGCCTCCTTGTTCATCTGCTATCCTATTCTCCGTCTTACTCTTAATTCTTTCAATTATAACTCTACCATACACTTTACCAGGTACACTCAACAGACTTATCCCCCTATAATTTTTGCACTCTCTTTTATCCCCTTTGCCTTTATACAAAGGAACTATGCATGCTCTCTGCCAATCCCTAGGTACCTTACCCTCTTCCATACATTTATTAAATAATTGCACCAACCACTCCAAAACTATATCCCCACCTGGTTTTAACATTTCTATCTTTATCCCATCAATCCCGGCTGCCTTACCCCCTTTCATTTTACCTACTGCCTCACGAACTTCCCCCACACTCACAACTGGCTCTTCCTCACTCCTACAAGATGTTATTCCTCCTTGCCCTATACATGAAATCACAGCTTCCCTATCTTCATCAACATTTAACAATTCCTCAAAATATTCCCTCCATCTTCCCAGTACCTCTAACTCTCCATTTAATAACTCTCCTCTCCTATTTTTAACTGACAAATCCATTTGTTCTCTAGGCTTTCTTAACTTGTTAATCTCACTCCAAAACTTTTTCTTATTTTCAACAAAATTTGTTGATAACATCTCACCCACTCTCTCATTTGCTCTCTTTTTACATTGCTTCACCACTCTCTTAACCTCTCTCTTTTTCTCCATATACTCTTCCCTCCTTGCATCACTTCTACTTTGTAAAAACTTCTCATATGCTAACTTTTTCTCCCTTACTACTCTCTTTACATCATCATTCCACCAATCGCTCCTCTTCCCTCCTGCACCCACTTTCCTGTAACCACAAACTTCTGCTGAACACTCTAACACTACATTTTTAAACCTACCCCATACCTCTTCGACCCCATTGCCTATGCTCTCATTAGCCCATCTATCCTCCAATAGCTGTTTATATCTTTCCCTAACTGCCTCCTCTTTTAGTTTATAAACCTTCACCTCTCTCTTCCCTGATGCTTCTATTCTCCTTGTATCCCATCTACCTTTTACTCTCAGTGTAGCTACAACTAGAAAGTGATCTGATATATCTGTGGCCCCTCTATAAACATGTACATCCTGAAGTCTACTCAACAGTCTTCTATCTACCAATACATAATCCAACAAACTACTGTCATTTCGCCCTACATCATATCGTGTATACTTATTTATCCTCTTTTTCTTAAAATATGTATTACCTATAACTAAACCCCTTTCTATACAAAGTTCAATCAAAGGGCTCCCATTATCATTTACACCTGGCACCCCAAACTTACCTACCACACCCTCTCTAAAAGTTTCTCCTACTTTAGCATTCAGGTCCCCTACCACAATTACTCTCTCACTTGGTTCAAAGGCTCCTATACATTCACTTAACATCTCCCAAAATCTCTCTCTCTCCTCTGCATTCCTCTCTTCTCCAGGTGCATACACGCTTATTATGACCCACTTCTCGCATCCAACCTTTACTTTAATCCACATAATTCTTGAATTTACACATTCATATTCTCTTTTCTCCTTCCATAACTGATCATTTAACATTACTGCTACCCCTTCCTTTGCTCTAACTCTCTCAGATACTCCAGATTTAATCCCATTTATTTCCCCCCACTGAAACTCTCCTACCCCCTTCAGCTTTGTTTCGCTTAGAGCCAGGACATCCAACTTCTTTTCATTCATAACATCAGCAATCATCTGTTTCTTGTCATCCGCACTACATCCACGCACATTTAAGCATCCCAGTTTTATAAAGTTTTTCTTCTTCTCTTTTTTAGTAAATGTATACAGGAGAAGGGGTTACTAGCCCATTGCTCCCGGCATTTTAGTCGCCTCATACGACACGCATGGCTTATGGAGGAAAGATTCTTTTCCACTTCCCCATGGACAATAGAAGAAATAAAAAAGAACAAGAGCTATTTAGAAAAAGGAGAAAAACCTAGATTTTATTATATTTTTTATTATCACACTGGCCGATTCCCACCAAGGCAGGGCGGCCCGAAAAAGAAAAACTTTCACCATCATTCGCTCCATCACTGTCTTGCCAGAAGGGTGCTTTACACTACAGTTTTTAAACTGCAACATTAACACCCCTCCTTCAGAGTGCAGGCACTGTACTTCCCATCTCCAGGACTCAAGTCCGGCCTGCCGGTTTCCCTGAATCCCTTCATAAATGTTACTTTGCTCACACTCCAACAGCACGTCAAGTATTAAAAACCATTTGTCTCCATTCACTCCTATCAAACACGCTCACGCATGCCTGCTGGAAGTCCAAGCCCCTCACACACAAAACCTCCTTTACCCCCTCCCTCCAACCCTTCCTAGGCCGACCCCTACCCCGCCTTCCTTCCACTACAGACTGATACACTCTTGAAGTCATTCTGTTTCGCTCCATTCTCTCTACATGTCCGAACCACCTCAACAACCCTTCCTCAGCCCTCTGGACAACAGTTTTGGTAATCCCGCACCTCCTCCTAACTTCCAAACTACGAATTCTCTGCATTATATTCACACCACACATTGCCCTCAGACATGACATCTCCACTGCCTCCAGCCTTCTCCTCGCTGCAACATTCATCACCCACGCTTCACACCCATATAAGAGCGTTGGTAAAACTATACTCTCATACATTCCCCTCTTTGCCTCCAAGGACAAAGTTCTTTGTCTCCACAGACTCCTAAGTGCACCACTCACTCTTTTTCCCTCATCAATTCTATGATTCACCTCATCTTTCATAGACCCATCCGCTGACACGTCCACTCCCAAATATCTGAATACATTCACCTCCTCCATACTCTCTCCCTCCAATCTGATATCCAATCTTTCATCACCTAATCTTTTTGTTATCCTCATAACCTTACTCTTTCCTGTATTCACCTTTAATTTTCTTCTTTTGCACACCCTACCAAATTCATCCACCAATCTCTGCAGCTTCTCTTCAGAATCTCCCAAGAGCACAGTGTCATCAGCAAACAGCAGCTGTGACAACTCCCACTTTGTGTGTGATTCTTTATCTTTTAACTCCACGCCTCTTGCCAAGACCCTCGCATTTACTTCTCTTACAACCCCATCTATAAATATATTAAACAACCACGGTGACATCACACATCCTTGTCTAAGGCCTACTTTTACTGGGAAAAAATTTCCCTCTTTCCTACATACTCTAACTTGAGCCTCACTATCCTCGTAAAAACTCTTCACTGCTTTCAGTAACCTACCTCCTACACCATACACTTGCAACATCTGCCACATTGCCCCCCTATCCACCCTGTCATACGCCTTTTCCAAATCCATAAATGCCACAAAGACCTCTTTAGCCTTATCTAAATACTGTTCACTTATATGTTTCACTGTAAACACCTGGTCCACACACCCCCTACCTTTCCTAAAGCCTCCTTGTTCATCTGCTATCCTATTCTCCGTCTTACTCTTAATTCTTTCAATTATAACTCTACCATACACTTTACCAGGTACACTCAACAGACTTATCCCCCTATAATTTTTGCACTCTCTTTTATCCCCTTTGCCTTTATACAAAGGAACTATGCATGCTCTCTGCCAATCCCTAGGTACCTTACCCTCTTCCATACATTTATTAAATAATTGCACCAACCACTCCAAAACTATATCCCCACCTGCTTTTAACATTTCTATCTTTATCCCATCAATCCCGGCTGCCTTACCCCCTTTCATTTTACCTACTGCCTCACGAACTTCCCCCACACTCACAACTGGCTCTTCCTCACTCCTACAAGATGTTATTCCTCCTTGCCCTATACACGATATCACAGCTTCCCTATCTTCATCAACATTTAAAGATAGGGAAGCTGTGATTTCGTGTATAGGGCAAGGAGGAATAACATCTTGTAGGAGTGAGGAAGAGCCAGTTGTGAGTGTGGGGGAAGTTCGTGAGGCAGTAGGTAAAATGAAAGGGGGTAAGGCAGCCGGGATTGATGGGATAAAGATAGAAATGTTAAAAGCAGGTGGGGATGTATGTATATATATATATATGCATGTGCGTGTCTGTGAAGTGTGACCAAAGTGTAAGTAGGAGTAGCAAGATATTCCTGTTATCTAGCGTGTTTATGAGACAGAAAAGATGTGGTGATTATTATAACAGTCAACTTAGAGCAAGACTGAAAGGACTAAGCTTATTATTGGTCAAAAGTGAAGCTTTCACCCAATAAATCCACTAGAATACAAGGCAGGCATGTACTTACAGTAGTGCTGGGAGCTGTGAGTCTAGTGATTACTGTTTGGACTGGAGCTCCACACGTCACCTTTCGGGGGGGGGGGGGGGAGAACGTGGGGAAGGAATAGCGGGAGCTAGACTGACCCTACCTTAACAAGCAGCCGGCAATCAAACTATCACTTTCGGGGTGGGGGGGGGAAAAAAGGCGGGACTAGTGGGTGCTAGACTTGCCTGACCATAACAAGTAGCCGGCAAGCGAACTATCACTTTCGGGGAGGGGGAAAAAGGAGGGGGGAATAGCGGGAGCTGGACTTACCCTACCTTGACAAGTAGCCGGCAATGAAACTATTGTTACTATATCGCTACTCCTATCTATTGAACTTTTCCCTCACACTCCCCCATACCAAGACTTATAGTCAAGGAGTATAAGAAGAATAGGCGAGGAAAAAGTTCTAACATGTGGAAGTCGCGTAAGGCAACAAATCTTCTACTGACTGTCACGACTTAACCAGTCAGAGAAATAATTGGATGAACCATTGATATACACAATATGAAACTTAAAAGCCTGAAGTGCCAATGTCCACCTCAAGAGGCGACTGTTGGTTCCCTTAAAAGTTTCTAGGTACAGTGGACCCCCACATAACAATATTATTTCAATCCAGAAGTCTGTTTGGGTGCCGTTATAGACCGAATTTGTTCCCATAAGAAATATTGTGAATTAGATTAGTCCATTTCAGACCCCTAAAAATACACCTACAAAAGCACTTACAAAAATAAACTTACATAATTGGTCGAGTTGGGAGCTGATCGTTATCCGGGGATCCACTGTATATCAAAGGTTTGTGGTCCGTTTCTAAAATGAATTCTTTTCCCAGCAAATAAAATTTAAGTTTGGAGATACCCCACACAAGGGCTAAACATTCCTTTTCTATTGTGGAGTATCTCGTTTCTGCGGGAAGGAGTTTCCGGCTTAGGAAGCATACAGGGAAGGGAGTACCATCATGGTATTGTAGTAACACCACCTAAGCCAATATTGGAGGCATCAGTTCTTAAGCAAAATGTTTTATTAATATCTGGAATCTTAAGTATAGGGTCTTTCGAAAAGATACTTTTAATCTCATTAAACTTTTCCCGAGCTACGTCGGAAAGTTCAAGAGGTTCCTTCACAGACTTTTTAAGGAAGTCGGATAAGATGCCTGTAAGATCAGTAAGGTTCAGGATAAACCGTGCATAAAAATTTACAGAACCAAGAAAGCTACGCATGAGCTTCTTGGTTTTGGGGAATTTAAATTCTAATAAAGCTTTGATCTTACTGGGGAGAGGCTGCAGAGAGTTATTAGAAAGTATCAGTCCAAGATATCTAATCTTGTTATACCCAAGGAAGCATTTCTTCGGCTTGGCAGTGAGGCCATGTGAGCGTAACCTACGCAAAACTGATGTTAATATTTGGATATGTTTGCCCCACGTGGATGTCATTACGTAAATGTTATAAAATAAACTGAAACATTTGGCATATTACCCAAGACCTTTCTCATCAGTCTCATGTAGGTAGCACAGGCAGTTACCAAACCGAAGGGCATAGTTCTATATTGCATCAGTCCTTGGTGTGTAGGAAAAGTGGTGTACTGCTTAGAAGAAGGATCTAACATTACTTGATGATATGCCTGCGCAATATCAATCTCTGAAAAGAAGGAAGCATCATAAAATTTGTGTAGATCGCTATCTATTAAGAGCATAGGCTCAGCATCCCACCGAGTTAAAGCATTAAGGCCTTTGAAGTCAATAGCAAGTCTATATGAATTATCCTCCTCCTTAACCATGACTACTGGTGAGCAATATGCAGATACTGAAGGTTCAATGATCTTTAGTTTTAATAATTTGTCTACCTCTCGGTCAAATGCATCCCTAAGGTGAACTGGAACTGGGTATAATTTTCGTTTGATAGGATTGTCCGTCACTAAGTCAATCTTATGGACTACCGTGGAGGTAACACCTGGAATATCAGTAAAGACGTCTGAAAAGTTACTCACACATTGAAGTAGTTCATGTCTCTTATGGTCATCCAAAGATTCATTAATATTAATGTTGGTTGCTCCCGAGTGGTCAAGAGTCACCAAGTCATGTAGTTCTTCATCATAGTCTAAGTTAGAGGTGTCAATTACACACACCTTACATTCTTCAGTTGTCGTATCAAGTTCGTGTGGAAAAACTAAGTCAAAGTTATTAAGGCAGTTAACTGAATTTCTTCGGTAATATTTCTTAAGGATGTTGATATGATAAAGCTTAGGTTTCCCCTTGACTTCTATGAGGTAGTCAACTTTCCCACAAATTTTTAATACTTTATATGGACCTTTCCATGCTACTAATAATTTATTTGACTTGATAGGCAAAAGTACAAGAACTTCATCCCCTACTTTAAAACTTCTCCTCTGACTTTTGGAATCAAAATAGGTTTTGTACTGGTCCATTGACAAGCTTAGGTTTTTCAAAACTATGTCAGAGGTCTCCTCAAGTTTGGATCTAAGGTCAAGGAGAAACTGGTAAGAAGACTGAACCTCAGCACTCACCTCCTCATTAGTCCATAAGTCATGAAGGATGGACAATGGGCCTCTGGCCTGTCTACCATAGAGAAGTTCAAAAGGTGAAAACCCCAAAGAGTCACTGGGAACTTCCCTCATGGCAAACAAAGCACAGGGTAGGTAACGATGCCACTCCTTAGGTTTAAGGGAGCAAAGTTTCCTTAAAATGGACTTGAGAATCGAATGCTGGCGCTCAATCCTCCCATTACAGCTGGGATGATAGGGTGTGGTGAAGAGAGGCTTCACTCCCAGAAGTTGGTATAGATGTTGCATTAAGTCAGATGTGAATTGTGTCCCACGGTCAGACAAAATTTCTCTAGGGATGCCCACTCTGGAGAAGATGGACAAAAGGGCTTCAGCCACCTCTGTAGTAGTTATGGTCTTTAAGGGAACGGCTTCAGGGAAACTCGAAGCATAATCAACTAATGTTAATATATATCTATGTCCCCCAGATGAAAGTGGAGATAAAGGACCAACGATGTCAATAGCTACTCTTTCAAAAGGTACCGTAAAGACTGGCATTTTGACCATAGGTACTCGCCTGGTACCTCGGGAGGATGACAGTTGGCAAACTTTACACGATCTACAATAGGTAGTGACATCTGAGGACATTTTTGGCCAAAAATAGGTTTCCCTAATTTTATTTAAGGTTTTACGATGCGAGAAATGTCCGGCCACTGGCAGGTCATGAGCCATTTTAAGAACAGTCTCTCTGCATTGACTTGGAACAACTAAGATGGAATAGTCTATCTCATCTGAATTTAATTTGAATACTGACTTGTACAAGATACCTTTTATATATTCAAATTTATATGAAAAGTTTTTCCTTTGGATAACTTGATTTTGTTTAGCGGCATTATGGCAATTCTGAAGAGAAGGGCAATTACGTTGTAAATTGACAAAGGAGTCCTTCGATATATCTAAAGGCTTAAAGTCAGGGAAAATCAAAGGATGGACAGTAGGAGAAGCCTGGGCTTTGGTCTGAGCCCTAGTCAAGACATTTATGGTATCGGAGGTGATATCTTCACTTTCATCTAACAAGTGAACCGGTGATCCTACTACCTCGCTTTCGAGAGTAGCATCACTGGTTTTTAATCCCACATGAATCTCACGAGACATTGTCTCATCTGAACTTTCGAGGGGCTTCTCTGACTCTACAGGAAGAGGATCTGAAACACTTATGTCCATCTTTGGTGATGAAAGGTCAACCTCAGAAGGAAGAATGGCACCTTTTACATTACCTATTAGTACGGAGCAAGAAGTGATGGGAGCTAGTACGGCTTCAGACCAACCTGTGAACCATTTAGACCTAATGTAACAACGGATGGTAGGAAAAGTGTCCGTACGGCCCAAGTAGTCTGAAAGTATAGCAGAGGAATGAGTTTCTTTAAGGTTAGGGAACAGCTTATCAGAAATGACTATACATGTGCATCCAGTGTCTCATAAAATGGTAGATACATTAAGTCCATTAACTGTTCCTGAACAGAAGGGTGCTTGGTCATTACAGTCTTTAAAACATCTTCCAACTTTTTGGACCTTCTTAGAAGGACAATCCGGACGTTTAGACGAGATTTTTCGAGCTCGCGATCCTTTTCTCTCTCTATTAACTCAAGTTCTCTAGCTTTTTCCTCACGTTCTCTAGTTTTTCTTTCCTCAACTTCTCTATCCTTTGCTTTTTCCTCAAGTTCTCTTAATTTAATCTGTTCCTCACGTATCTTAGCTTGTTCCTCACGTATTTTAGTTCTTTCTTCACGATTAAGTCTATCACGCTCCTTTTTGTCTTCTCTTTCTCTTTCTGTCTTTCTTGGATTTCTCTCTCAATTCTCTCTCTCTCCTTTTTCTCCTGTCTTTCAAGGTTCTCTTTCTCCTTTTTCTCTTCTCTTTTCCTTTCTAACTGTCTTCTCTCTCAATTCTCTCTCTTTCAAGTCTTTCCTGGATCTTAGCACTAATGAAAGATTCTAAATTTTTCCCTGTTATTCCTAACTTACTTCCAGCGTTCATCCAAAACTGGTATTCCTCCATGCTTGCAAGAATAACTTAAACTATCAGGGGAAATGAAACAGGTATTAAAGAAAACGGAGGGTTCAATTCCTGCTCCGCTCAAACTGTAAATAAACCAGAGGGCTCGATCCCTACTTCAATTAAACAATATGTATTAATTAAAACGAAGGGTTCTATGCTGGCTCCGAGCAAACAGTAAGTAGAATGGGGTCACTTGACCATCCAATCTTCTCGCCAACGAATCAAGAGTGTCCAATGATGGTTCCCTTGATAAAATAAAGAGCTCAATGAAACAAATTGTCACTGGAAAATCTCGGGTCCCTAGAGTCTAATCCTCCAAAGTGTTTCAAGCTCACACAAAAATAGATGGCAGAATTAACTAGTATTCCTGCCTTGACTTGACTTACAATAAATTGAGACTATAACAATCACCAAATCTTTTAAATACCTGTACTGTAGTCCTACCATAGAGA
This sequence comes from Cherax quadricarinatus, assembly GCF_038502225.1. Classification (NCBI taxonomy): domain Eukaryota; kingdom Metazoa; phylum Arthropoda; class Malacostraca; order Decapoda; family Parastacidae; genus Cherax; species Cherax quadricarinatus. The sequence continues at coordinate 14,725,619 of NC_091345.1, read as the reverse complement.
ATGATTACTCATGGCTGGTGGTAACCGTCTGTGGTATGCGGCGTTGAAGTTCCAATGGTAGATTCGAGATGGAGTTGAATCTTGATTCAGTAGAGTTGATCCTGGCAAGGTCGCCACTTGTGAAGGCTTACTCAGCCCTGTAACAACTTCAGTATTACTAAGGCTGGCTCCTCCTCAGGAAAATTAATGTATAGAAAAAGAATAAAAACTGACAAACATAAACACTTTATTATTTAGAAAATATAAAATATAAAACACTTAAATATGAAGTATTAATCCTACATTAAAGAAAATGAAAAATGAAAAATATAAATGATAACTGAATTCAACGCTAATATAAATGTATATAAAACGTGGGTGTCTGGTGTTGGTGACACTGCGTGTTGTTGAAATCGTAGCCGTTGCTGATGATGGTGGGGGGGGGGGGGTCGCAGGTGTTGATGACAACCCACCGGCTCGTTCTTCACAGATTTTCTAGCTTTCAATAATCCTTCCAGATGACAGGAAAGCAGGTTTTCTCCCCTGCAATGATGAGGGGTTATATCCTGCTACTTGCATACACAAACAGGTAAGTGGATCAAAATTCGGGACATCTCAGAACGTTAGTCCATCTCCTTCAATTCTACTCGTTGATTGGCAGGTGACCCTCTCTGTCATCCAAGCTGGAAAGATAGACAGGTTACCCACTGCTTAAGAAATCACTCTCCATGATAAGTACAATACCTAAAAGATGTGGTGATTATTACAACAGTCAACTTAGAGCAAGACTGAAAGGACTAAGTTTATTATTGGTCAAAAGTGAAGCTTTCAACCAATAAATCCATTAGAATACAAGGCAGGCATGTACTTACAGTAGTGCTGGGAGCTGTGAGTCTAGTGATTACTGTTTGGACCGGAGCCCCACACGTCACCTTTCGGGGGGGGGGGGGGGTGGAAGACGGGGGGGAAGGGATAGCGGGAGCTAGACTGACCCTACCTTTAACAAGCAGCCGGCAATCAAACTATCACTTTCAGGGTGGGGGGGGGGAAAAAAGGCGGGAATAGCGGGAGCTAGACTTGCCTTACCTTAACAAGTAGCCGGCAAGCAAACTATCACTTTCGGGGAGGGGGGAAAAATGGGGGGGATAGCGGGAGCTGGACTTACCCTACCTTAACAAGTAACCGGCAATGAAACTATTGTTACTATATCGCTACTCCTATCTATTGAACTTTTCCCTCACAATATATTCCCCATTTTCATCCCTTGTGCAAGTATTAGTGATACATTCTAGTTGGTCTGAGTAGTATATAGCTGTGCTACCCCCTTGTTGATCTGGCCTACAGTTGTGTATGGCTGTGTAACCAGGAATGGCATAGACATCTGTAGTATCAGGCTTTAGCCAGGTTTCGGTGAGAGTAATGATGGACATACTGGCATGCAGGGAATTTAGTAATGCTATGAGGTCATCGTAATGTTTGCTTAAAGATCTGATATTGTAGTTAAAGACAGTTATGTTGTTGTTGGCTCTGAGAAGTGCCTTTGATTGTTCTGCTGTGTAGTAATTACAGTTACTGTTTGATTCCTTTAAGTCATTAGATAAGAGGTTGGTATCAGGATCAATGCTCATTATCATAAGATTTATAGTGAATCTATAGTTAGAATTAAGTATAAGACAAAGTAAATATTCTAAAGCTATAAAATAGCACCTGAATTATTTTAACAAATGTAATATGAGCTAAGGTAGTTCTTTAAAGCTAAAATAAATGAGGCAATATAAAAGGGACTAAAATAATTTGTTGTGAACAAAAAAGTGGTAATCAAATAAATGAATATAATGGCAAAATAATGAGCTTATTACACTTTAGTACCTGAGAATAGCACCTTGATTATTTTAACAATTGTGAATATATGAACTAAGGTTGCTATACAAAGCTAAAATAAAAGAGAAAAAATATAAGGGACTAAATTAAGTAATGGTAAACAAAGTTAAAATGACATATAGTCACTATGATATAATATTGATTTGGGAGTAAGATCTGATTTGTTATACATATATAATAAGTTGAGCAATATATTGTACTATAAAAAGTAAAAAAAAATAACATGAGGTAGTTGGTACTAGTTAGCAAAAGATAGTTAAGGGCCTTGAACAATGATATAATTGAAATATACACTAATTGCACACACAATATAGTCACTAAGATATGAAAATAATCTTAGAGTAGGACTTACAATATAAACTTATAATATAAACTTGATATAATATAATCTCGATTTCTATAAGTATACAACTGTATGATATCACTAACATACTAACAGATAGTGGTGGGCACAGTTCCGCTAACCACTAATTAGTGGAACTAACTGTTTGTTTAGCCGATTAGCATTTCCGCTAACTTCGGAAACCATTAGTGGACCAATTAGCTTCTGCTAACTTTGAGTCCACTAAAAAAAAATTCATACGGTGTTGGTAGTCAGAAAGCAATGCTTTTTCAATGGCGCACGTGTTTGTTCCTGTCTGTTGTGGGCGTTTCTCCAACAGTCAGCCAGGTACACTATTGGCTGACTATGTGTAAACATGACTTGTCAATGCAGCAGCATCAGCATCTGAGCAGCATTGTTATAGTCCTCCGTACTCCTCCCCTCAATCAGACAATACCATCTTAGGAGACATATCTCCTATTTTGAAAGTTCTCATTATGCAAGTTGTCATTATTCTGCCGTTTGCTGCATTTGTTTTACTGTGATCTCTGATATTATTTTTCCTTATTTTGTACTTCTCTTATATTCTAGTACATAAGTTTATTCAGGTATACACAAATACAGTTACATAGATTATCATTCATAGCAGCATATGTGTAGAGAACCTAGGATAACCCAAACAAGCCAATGTGATTTATTTTCGTTGGGGCCCTTTTAATACCTTATTATTATACTCTAAAGGAGATATCTTATTATTATACTATAAAGAAGATATACTACGAATAAGGTAAAATGAGTTATTTACATGTGTTAGCTAAAAAAAATAAAAAATATATGTAATTCTCCTCCCTTTCTGTCGCTACATTCATTAGGCAACTTTTGGCTCTCTTCTTGAACTGGCTCATGCTATCATTGCCTTTAACATGTGCAGGCAGTCTGTTCCATTCCTTTATTGCTATACAATAAAAGGTGTTTGAAGCCTGGCCACTGACTGCAGGTACTACGAAGTTGTGCTCTCTTCCCCTAGTATTATGACTGCTTTGGTTCTCAGCCTTGACAAAATTGGCAGCAAGATATTCTGGATACTGTTTGTGAGAAATTTTATAATCTTGAATTAACTTCAATTGTTTTACTCTATCTTCAACATTCAGCATATCCAATTATTGTAATTCATCCTGGCCTACATGTTCTCTTGGACCCAGGCCTACACGTTCTCTTGGACCCATGCCTACATGTTCTCTTGGACCCAGGCTTACGTACACTTGGTCCCAGGTCCAGGATGAATCTTACCATTTTGTTCTGGGTGATTTGTAGTCTAGCTTTCAGTTCTTTTGTCAAGGCAGAGTACCGTAAAGAAGTCCATATGACATTGTATAAGGGCTAGAAACAGGGTCCTGCGAGCTTCTGTGGGTAGACACTGTGCCCCAGTAGGTAGACACTGTGCCTCAGTAGGTAGGCACTGTGCCTCAGTAGGTAGGCCCTGTGCCTCAGTAGGTGGATATTGTGCTTCAGTAGGTAGACACTGTGTCTCAGTAGGTAGATACTGTGTCTCAGTAGGTAGACACTGTCTGTAGAGGAACTTCAGTCTGGCATTTGCTTTCTTTACTACACTGTTCCCTATCAATTCTCCTGACATGCATGGGTCAACAGGGATTACCAGATATTTTACTGAGGAAACTGAAGTGATGGGTTCACCATTACACCAGACATTTAAAATTATTTACCCTTCTCAGTTTATGATTAGTGCCAAAGAGTATGGCTTCTGTTTTTCCAAGGTGTAACGATAGTTTGTTGTCTTCTAACCATTTGCTGCAGGACTCCAGTTCCAGTGTTATTACATTAGCTATATCTTGTGGGTCTTTACCTGACACTAACAGAGCACTGTCATCTGCATACAGTATGGGCATGTTGTTTAAAAGTAAAAGAACAAAAAACTAAACCGTATCAGAATTCATGTGAAAAAGTTAGCGGTTAGCATTTAGTGTTAACTTCCGCTAATTTTTTCGGACATTTAGCAGTTTAGCGTTAGCAGAGCTAATTTTTAAATTAGTGGTTAGCAAAGCTAACTTTTCAGATAGCCTGTACCCACCACTGCTAATAGAAAGACTGATTATGCAGAGTATTTCAGGCACTTTAGGTTAATCCTGTCCCCCAAGATGTGACCCACAAAAGTCATCTAACACTCAGGTACAGTGGTATCTCAGTATACGTCCGCTTTGGAATAAGTTCAAATTGGTATACGTCCTGATTGGACGTGAAAACTTTTGCTTGATATACGACCTTTGTTTGAAATACAACTCGCATGCTAGAACTTGTATGGGTTAAAATGAGTAACGACACCATGTGCTACACTGCAGCCCAGAGCCATATTATTACCATCGACATACCTTGTTCACTGAATTTAATTGTTTCTAACAACTACCTTTAGATGCCATCATAAACGAAGGGAGAAGTAATGAATAATTCATGCCGAGAATTGTAAACAAAAGTGGAGTGACTAGGCCAAACGCAGATTCATACACGTTTTCTTTGGTGCTGGATCAGAGAAAACGTAATGTTTTCCCTCCGCCCGGTATATAAACATAGCAGGTTTATATGCTATGTAACGTGTTTCTTATATAATTTTGAAGAAAATATCATAGATGATTAATGAAAATGTCTATATTGATGTAAAATAAGACATTTAATGTGCCCAAGAGTGTTATTATTATGTACTATTAGCAAAGTAAAGCGAGATTAAATTTATATTTATTTCATCTAATTCTTTTGTATTTATGTATGTATTTTAGTATTAAGCAGTGTTTAAATTACATACTATTTTAGTATTAAGCAATGTTTAAATTATTTTATACAACTCCACCAATGTATAATTTGCCAATAACAATAGGATTTTTTTCATGGGAACGGATTAATTGTTTTCCCTATACAGTGATACCTCTAGTTACGAACTTAATTCGTTCTAGAAGGCTGTTCAAGTGCCAATACCGAACGAATATGTTCCCATACAGAATAATGTAAATTAGATTAGCCCGTTTCAGACCCCCCAAAATACACTTACATAATTGTTCGATGGGAGCTGTTCAAAACTTGAGGTACCACTGTATTTCATAGGGGAAAATTCATTTGGTATACATCCTGTTTGGTATAAGTCCAAGGTCCTGAAACGAATTAAGGAAGTATACTGAGGTACCACTGTACCTACTTACTGCTAGGTGAACAGGGATCAATCCCCCAGACCTTCAGTTTTTCTGAGAGCACTATCAATCAAGCCAGGAGCAAATGGACGAATTGTCTAAGAGGCTGGCATGTGCATAAATACTGGTGAGAGGAAGCAGGAGAGAGCTAGTGTTTAGGGCCTGGAATTTGGACTTTGAAGGGTAACTGGGGCACAAGCAAACATTAGCATATTTTATGTCTTTGCAAACAGTACACTGAGATTTTGTATTTACAATAGTGGGTTGCAATGCAAAGAGAGCCTCTATTATGCCTAGGCATTATGAGCCAACTTAACATTATTGGCTTACAGACTACTTAATACTAAGGATTATATCATAGTTGTACAGTAGGCTAGTAATTATTTCATAGTTGTACAGTAGATTATTAATTATAACTGAATCAAATTTGTATAAGACAAAAGATACATTCATATATTCTAAAATGCTTTTTTGTGAAAACAATGATTCATTTATATTCCTGTCAACAATGGATAAAAGGTTCAAAGTGATTGTTGAAGTTATGATGTGGAAGCACATAAGTATGTGTGTACTGAGTATTTAGCGTTTAGTCTAGGGTGATTAAGTGGCTTTTGAGAAGAGTCTTAAATTGATTTGATTCAACATGTTAATACGAAGTGGGTGCTTAGGATTGCTGTATTTGATTTGGCTAATGGGTGTCAAATATTGGCAACAAAGTTTTACAGGACATTGAGTAGGAATAAATTCCTTTATGATTATTGGTCTTTTGGGTGGTATTCTGCAACAGGACACATGGGAATCAGCATAGGGGGAGGGGGATTGTTAACATTATGATCATGGTGGAACCTGTGCCCTGGGAAGCATGGAGCTCAGGGGTCGAGTATACGTGTGGAAGGGAGTGTGAGGATTAGGTCTTAAGATAAGATTTGGTTGGATTTTTAACTTGTAGTCTTAGCCACCCAGAACAACCCAAGAAAGTCAATATGTCATCGAGGACTAATTTCCACTGGGGTCCTTTAATCATGTCCCCCAGGATGTGATCCACAAGTTGACTAATACTCATAAGGAAAGGGGGGTTGTTGACATTATGATCATGTGGAGCCTGTGACTTGTGTGTGAACAGTTCCAACCATGCCACAGGGGTTGAATCATGGACACTCAGTATGCGAGGCAAATCTTATTTTATTTACAAACTACTACAACCAGTTGATTATCATATAAACATCCATTAGCAACCTTCTACTGTCATAATAATAAGTCATATTTTAAAAAATTATACCATTGTTCATTTAGCTACCTTTCTTACTGTGCATATAACTGTAGTTAACTAAAGAAAAAATCCTACTAAATAGCCTATGTCTAATTCTTAAGTAGTCTTAAAGCATTATTATTAGTTTGCCCAAAACGCATTACATACTAATGGTTTCCTTTTATGCCTAACAATGCTATATTACATGTAAACTATATTATCTTTGCACAGCATAAAAAGAAATAAAATTTTGAATTTGAATAGGTAATTCATGCTCATACTATATGAATCATAATCAAAATGCAAGTAAAAATGTTCAAAGTGCAGAATTTTTAACATTATGCAATCCATATGCATTTTCTTGTCATTGGCTGTGCCACCAAATTTAGATGAAAAAGAGAAAAATCCCTACCATTTATGCTGTCAGAGATGTTGGGTTTATTAAAGCTAGCACCCCAGTGGGAGTGGCACTCTGTGGGAGGAGTGGCACTGTGGGAGCAGCACTATGGGAGGAGTGGCACTCTGTGGGAGGAGTGGCACAATGTAGGAGTGGCCCTGTGAGATAAGTGACACCCCTGTGAAAAGTAGTAACCTTTGGGGAAGTGGCATCCTGTGTGGTGCCCTATGGGGGAAGTGGCACCCTGTGTGGTGCCCTTTGGGAGGGAGTGGCACCCTGTGTGGTTCCCTTTGGGGGAGTGGCACCCCTCCCAGACAAGTCTCCTACTCCCAGGCACACACCACTCAAACACCACCACACTAATTATTATTATTACATACACAGGAATCACTAAATATGTAAGGGTCACATAGTGCCTGGTGGAATGGGAAGCAATCAAGTCTGATACAAGGAAGGCGAGTCAAATTAAAATTCCTTGGACTAAAAGTTAAGTAAATAAGTTTACTTAGGTACAGGTACACATAAGTACAATTATCGTTATTATTTAAAGCTTAACTGTATGTTGCAGTAGAAATCAATCATGATTATAAAATAAAAAGTTAAAACAGCTAAATAACTCAAGTGTGTGAAAACCAGTTATAGTAAAATAAGATACGACAGGACAGGAATAAAGTAGAGCGAGTTACTTACATTAACATTAAAAATAATCAGCTTACAATAATAAGTACATCAATGTTAACTACACAAGAAATTAGCTACCTTTTAGCTCTCTTCCTAAACTGTCTCATGCTAGGACTGGCTTTGACATGTGTAGGCAATGTTTAAGTTTATTTAGGTACAGGTACTCATAAGTAGCTATACAAATTTAGGTAACTAGAATTATCACATGGACCTTATTGTAAATAGTCACTTCGACTTTTTTTGAGTTATCCTAGGTAATCTACACATATGCTGCTATGTATGATAATTTATATAACTGTATTTATGTATACCTGTAGTTGAATAAACTTAATTATACATAATGAAGTGTGTGTAAATTACCCACCAGGAAAACACAAAATTAGGTCACGCGAAGTTATTTTTTACCCCATTGCTTGTATTTATAAGGAAGCGTTAAATTCGCAGTGGGTCACACACAGCCTGGGTAGAAATGGGAGGCAATTAAGTCTGATCCAAGGAAGACGAGGACTGGTCCAGTTTGTGAGATCAAGGAGCCTCCCTGGAGGCTGACACACACACACACAATCACCACACAGCTAATGTACACAAGTTTTGACTCGACACACATTAATATATGCACTTAAGTGTTATTCTGTACTCACCTAAGCTTGAGTAAGAAGTTTGTGTACAACTACAACAAAAAAATTGGCAGTTTGAGGTGGATAAGTGCGTGATGAGGGTTGATCACTGACTGTTGTTATGACTGGTGTTAGTGCCACCCCCCACTCCTTACCTTTATTAATCCACTCCTCGCCGGTGTAGCACAGTTATTGGGAGAAATTAGTCATTGGTGAGCAATGAAGAGGATAAAAATATGTTGCAGACCAATGTTTTAAATGTCCATAATGGACCGGGCCACGGGTATGGGGGGCGGTGACCCCAAGAAACCATCAACCAACCATACCACCCAACAAAAAGCACCATATGGTCGTAAATTATATACAAATTTACCTAGGATAAACCATTAATGCCAAATATTACAATTAATTCTATTGTGGTCTCCTTAGGGGAGGGGGACCCTCTTACGAAAGGAGGGCCCCCGTTAGGAAGCAAGGGGGCCCCCCTCCTCACTGCTGCCAGCTCTGGCCCTAATGAAAATAAAAAAAAAATAACATTATAAGCCTGAAATACAATTGATTTTATGTCTGTTGCTGCCAGCATGTTGTCATATAAATGAATATTTTTTCCTAAAATATTCAACAAAATATGAGAGCAAGTTAAAAATATTTTTGATTCCAGAATCAAAATAGCTTTTAATGATATGCGCATCAATATTTGTAGACCACAGTGCCACAAATTGCTAGAAAATGTTACAGACGGGAGTAACTCAGGAAGGTTAAGAAAGTGATAGTTAACGATTTGGGGCCCCCCTTAGTAGTCAGGGGCCCTTCAGTAGTCAGGGGCCCTTTAGTAGTCAGGGGCCCTCTGTAGTAGGGCCCCTCGGTACTCAGGACGGCCCTCAGTAGTCAGGGGCCTTCTGTAGTCAGGGCCCCTCAGTAGTCAGTACCCCCTCTGTAGTCTTGACCCCTTAGTAGACAGGACCCCTCAGTAGTCAGGGGCCCCTCTGTAGTCAGGGCCCCTCAGTAGTCAGAGCTCCTCAGTAGTAAGGGGTCCCTAAGTAGTCAGGAGTCCCTCAGTAGTCAGGTACCCTCATAGAGGCGGATGTACTATGAAACTTATGAAGCTTAAGCCTCAGGGCCCCTAATCCCGGAGGGACCACAGAAGCAACATTACTAAGAATTTTGGGTCTACTGCATGAGGAGGGTTTGCGAAGGGGCCCCCATAACAGTTCAAGCTTCAAGGCCCCAAAAATGTAGGTCCGCCACTGACTCATCAGTAGTCAGGGTCTCTAAGTGGCCACTTAATCTTTCTATTGGCAAATCCGCCACTGTCTGGATCACTGTTGTTGTTGTGGATCACTGCTGCTGTTGTGGATCAGTGGTGTTGTTGTGGATCACTGCTGCTGTTGTGGATCACTGGTGCTCTTGTTGTGGATCACTGCTGCTGTTGTGGATCACTGGTGCTCTTGTTGTGGATCACTGCTGCTATTATTATGGATCACTGCTACTGTTGTTGTGGATCACTGGTGTTGTTGTTGTGGATCACTGCTGCTGTTGTGGATCACTGCTGCTGTTGTGGATCACTGCTGCTGTTGTGGATCACTGCCGCTGTTGTTGTGGATCACTGCTGCTGTTGTGGATCACTGCTATTGTTGTTGTGGATCACTGCTGCTGTCGTTATGGATCACTGGTGTTGTGAATGACTGGTGCTGTTGTTGTGGATCACTGTTACTGTTGTTGTTTATCACTGGTGCTGTTGTTATGGATCACTGTTACTGTTGTTGTGGATCACTGGTGTTGTTGTTGAGAATCACTGGTGCTGTTGTTGTGGATCACTGGTACTGTTTTTGTGGATCACTGCTGCTGTGGATCACTGGTGCTGCTGTTGTGGATCACTGCTGCTGTTGCTGTCGATCACTGGTGCGGGAGTTGCCGTATGAGGGAGGTGGTGTTACAGGAAGAGGGGTCTCTGCTGGTTTCTTATACAAACAATACTGGTCATCTGAAAAAAAACCCAAAGTAAACTTGGCTAACCATAATTTAAAACAAGAATAGCGAGGGGGGGGACGAAGGGAAATTGCGGAACTTTAAAAATTAGAATCACGGGCAAAAATATGATCAAAATTGATCTAGATGCCTTGTGACTGCTTCAAGGATGAGGTTAATTTGGACTCTTGTGATGTACATACATATCAGACATTATTATGCAAGATTAACCTCAAAAGATGGTTCAGACATGTGTAACACTTGGGTAGCACATGTACTCGACTGAAGAAGCCTACTGTATAGGCGAAACGTTTCGAAATAAAGGTACCTAGCTGTTGCACATGTGTCCTACTTATCAGTCTGTCGGTATTGTATACCATTTTCATATTCACTTGGGTAGCTTTACTGTGGAGACGTTTCGCCAGCCAGTATGATACAACACGACCTAAACCAGCATACGGAGAGGATGAGCTCAGTGACAGTAGAAGTACGCTCCAGACACATCGTTACGAAGGAGAAAATGCAGGTTGGAAAGAGTCGTGCTCTCCATAGGCCAAGGTAACGACTAACAGAGCTCCTCAAATCAGCGGGCTCTCTGAGTAATGAAAAGTAACACTGGCTGGAGAACTAGGAAACCTTGAGCTCAAATTGCCTCATCACGCAGAGAGAGCCAGGAGCTGTGAATCGACCCCCGTAATCACATACAGGAGAGTACAGAGGGATTTTTAAAAGAAATAAGTGAAACTGAGATAAATCCAAAATACTTCACATATGCAAAAATCCAGGTTAAAAACATGTGCTATGTGATTTGTTTGTGATCGCGTTATTGCGGTTTTAGTAAATCACTTTGACTGCTATTTCGTTAAACTCACCTGATTTACAAGGTAGATACTCAGGGAAGTAGCAGCCCTCTGGCTGCTACTTCGTGGAACTCACCTGCTCTCCACCCAACGAACTCGCCGTGTCGTTGATTGTCCTCCTTCAGCCACTCCTCCAGGGGTCTGAAGTAGTCCCTCATGGCCGAGGCGTCCAGCTTGCTGTTCCCCGTCAGTGCTTGAAGAGCCTCGCTCCATGGCTTCGACCGTCCCAGCTTCATCATGGTCCTGTCGAGAATCACCTTCAATAACAACCACTGCTCTCTTTGTGCATAATAATAATAATAATAATAAACAATAATAATGATAATTGGAAAATTAATGGTTATTATACTATGCATGAAAAAGAGAGGATATACAACGTAAATCCATGCGAGTTTAAAACTTTTTTTTTTGTGACTATCAACCTACTCATACTAATGCCCACGTACTCTCACAGATGCCCACGTACTCTCACAAAAGCCCACGTACTCTCACAGACTCCCACGTACCTCAGAGCATCACCAGCGCCCCTCGACTGGTAGAAATCACATTTATGGAGAGGTGTGGAGGGCTGGAGAGGGTCATACTGACTGGCCCTCACACACAGAGCCTTGTAAAACTGGAACTGCAACACAAGGCTCACAAAATATCTGCAATAGACAACACACCTCTGATCAACACCACGATAATTTATGCAACGAAAGCACAAAATATTTTACTCAATAATAACACGCGTTTATACTGGGATATTATTTCGAACACTAGCTCGGGTGTTCCAATACTACCAGCTACTAGGCAGGGTGTTCCAGTACCATCAGCTACTAGCTTGGGTGTTCCAATACCATCAACTACTAGCTTGGGTGTTCCAATACCATCAACTACTAGGTAGGGTGTTCCAATACTATCAACTACTAGCTAGAGTATTCTAATACTGTCAACTACTAGGTAGGGTGTTCCAATGGAATAAAGGACCCCAATGGAAATAAGTCACGTTGTCTGACTTTTATGGGTTATCCTAGGTACTTTACACATATGCTGCTATGTATGATAATCTATGTAACTGTATTTGTGTATACCTGAATAAACTTACTTACTTACTATCAACTTAGGGTGTTCCAATACTATCAACCACTAGCGCTCGCTCCAAGTGGAGACTGCATGATTACTAGCCCCAGGTGGGGACTGCATGATCACTATCTCCAAGTGGAGACTCGTATTCTATTTCTTGTCTAATTGAAAAGTTCCGTGTTAGGAGAGCCTGATGAGACGGAGACCGGAAGGTGATTAATGGAAGGAGGATCAAGCCTTCAACGCTCCTTGAGCCGAATAACCTAAATGAGTTTACCTCTTCATGAGACACAATATCTGAATATTACCTCATCTCTCTCTCTCAGTGTTTTCCTCAGTATGTGGTGCCCTGCTGGAGTATTGCATAATATATTGTTTCTGCTAGTTTATGCCTCTCTTTCTCTCTCTCCCTGTGTGTGTGTGTGTGTGTGTGTGTGTGTGTGTGTGTGTGTGTGTGTGTGTGTGTGTGTGTGTGTGTGTGTGTGTGTGTGTGTGTGTGTCGTTTTTGTGTGTGTGTGTGTGTCGTTTTTGTGTGCGTGGAAAGGGAATGGTTTTCAGATCTACCTGGTGTAGGATAGGTCTGCGACCACATGGTACTTGGCTGCTGGGTCAAAGTCTTCTTCAGTGCGCAGCTCTGGAGGCTTGACCCCCTGCACGGTGAACCTGTGTGGAACACCACCAGAGTTCAGTGACATCAAGAAGTAGAGTGCAGTGCCATTAAGAAACAGGTATACATCATGGCCATGCCGGGGTACACAGCACCATCGTGGAGGGACTGGAGCCCACACCTTACAAAGCATGTCAAGATACTGGAGAGAGTGCAGAGGTTAGTAACAAGACTAGTCCCACATCTGAAGGGTATGAACCGTGAGGAGAGACTGATAATTAATAATAATAATAATAATAATAATAATAATAATAATAATAATAATAATAATAATAATAATAATAATAATTAATAATAATAATAGTAATAGTAATAATAATAATAATAATAATTAATAATAATTATAATTAATAATAATTATAATAACAATAATAATGATAATAATTAATAATAATAATAATTGATGATAATAATAATATGTTAATTATAAAATAATAATAATTAATGATTAATAATAATAAGAAGATGAGGAAAATAATAATAATTATAATAATAATGTTAATAACAATAATAATGTTGAGTTCACCTGAGGTCCCACCAAGCACAGTTCCAGTCCTTGTCATGGATGGTCCCGTCAAAGACATCCCAGCGCCAGGAGTCCATCACGTGAGCGTAAGCCATGAAAGTCAGTTTATCGGTGGCTTCCTGCAGGAGGAAGTTGATGTCCACCTCTCGGTCCTCCTTCAGCCCTCGCAGGAGTCCCAGTTTCTGCAGGTGTTGAGGCGTGGAGGCACTCATCTGTACGACGTGACCCAGGGCTTCCTGGAAACCTACACGAATGTCACAGGTGAAGACGTTTCTCTCTCTCTTATTCTGTTAGTGGCTTACAAGACGCATGTGCAACACTTGGGTATCTTTACTGTGGAGACGTTTCGCCTCTGCAGAGCGCAGTAGTGCCGTAATGTGAGCCGACCAGTCCCTCAGCCTTGATTTATCAAGGTGAGGGACTAGTCACCGCGAATGTCCTCTTCACATCTTCCACTGTTTATTCTCTCATGGGACTGATAAAGCTGGCGGGAGAAACGTTTCCTCAACAATGATACTAAGATGTGGAACTAGTGTCGTCAGTTTGGTTCTGTGTGGTGGAATAACACTGATATGAACTGGATGCCTTCAATAACCACAACGTTTCGCCCTTAAACTAGTTCTATAAAGCCATTGTGTGGGAAAAACGTTGCTGTTAATAAAGTTACATTAGGCCCTCGATTACGACTCCTTCACACTGAATAAATTTTTAATAATAATTTTTAATTTTTAATAAGTGGAATATTTAAATGGCTTCAGGAAGAAATCCAAATATTCTTCCTTGAAGCCTTTTTATCCACTTCTCCGAGGCTGTGGATCCCATAATTTACACCATAGGTGGACCCCATAAAATAATAATAATAATAATAATAATAATAATAATAATAATAATAATAATAATAATAATAATAATAATAATCTTTATTTCCATAAGTACATGTACAAGGTATACAGGTCTAGCTGACATCAGTGACATACTACTATATACAAAGCCGCTTGTTATGCAAAATATTTAGGGCAAATTAGGTCAGTTTTGTCCCAGGATGCGACTCACACCAGTAAACTAACACCCAGATACCTATTTTACTGATGAACACTGAACAGCAGATGTCTTATGGAAACACGTCCTAATGTTTTTTATTCCAGCCGTACCGGGGATCGACCCTCGGACCAGAGTGTATGAGCCGAGTGCGCTAGCCATCGAGCTACATAAATGCAATTGAGAAAAGTGCACTCAGAATTAATCAGAGGGTTCAGTGCAGACATTTTTCACACGAAGTATATTCATGAGTGAACTTTTTTTTCAGTCAAATTCAGAGAGAGAAAAATATCGCACTATATAGAGAAACTCTTGTCGATATTGAGGCAGCGTTCCAGCTGTCACTCTGATGGGACGAACGCTGCTGGAACAAGCGCGTCCAACACAGCAGATTGATACGCGAGGTAGAAGAACGTTCTCGTGTGTGTTTTTCTGGGTGTTCTCGTGCGTGTTCTCACTTTGTTAATGTTTTACATTAAATTTTGTCAATAGGAGCTTACAATGTTATTATACTGAATTTATGGAAAGCGCTAAACTTGTAAGTCATTCAGTGTTGAAATAAGAGAACCGAAGACAGCAGTGATGAGGAGCTGTCTGACTCACAGAGATAAAGCAAATGATGAAAGTCACTCTCTCTCTCTCTCTCTCTCTCTCTCTCACACACACAGACACACACACATACACATAAGGAGTAACAAGACTTACTTGGGTTGGCACCCTGGCGGAGGGTGTAAGGAAGATGACGGTAGTGAAGGAAGTACTGGACGTGGGCCATCTCGTGGTGGGTGGAAGACAGGTCCTCCTGTCGCACCTCCGTGCACTGACTCATCCTGTCTCATATCTTGGTGTTAATATGCGTCATCTTTCAGACTTCGTATTATCGGCATCTAATGTAAACTGCTCATATTAGTTCATTACAACTACGAAGAATGTGGTGTGTGTGTGTGTGTGTGTGTGTGTGTGTGTGTGTGTGTGTGTGTGTCCTTACCTGAAGTCTTTGCCGTTGCAGAAATCCCAGGCTGAGGCGTGGCAGAGGACGTCCCTGTAACGGGGCTTCTGTAGGAGAGAGTCTCGCCAGAAGGATGCTGGAAGACGTGGCAGACCCAAAGACGTGAAGAAGTCCTCAGCCAGCTGGAAGATCCTCCTCGGAGTGTACCACTGCAGGAGCCACCACCCTCAGGGAAGAGAGGGCCAGAGAAGGATTGCGATGGTGTCAGACAAATGCTATATATCACATACTCACACATGCATACATACTCATATATCTAGTAGCGACCAGCGAAGAGGCGGGGCCAGGAGCTGTGACTTGATATCTGCAACCACATATAGGTGAGTACATATGAGTACACACACTCACACATACTCATACGAATGGAATGATGGAGTATGTAGCCGACAAGTAATTAGAAGCAGAGGAGGAATTCATACCCAGGAGCAGAAGAGACCTATGTAAGAATAGAGCTCATGGTTGACTAGAGGTACAGAGAGGTAAAAGATACAAGTGCAAGAGCATGGCAAAAAAATAAAGAAATCAAAGAATAGGAGAGTACGTTACTAATCGATCCACGGGGCACAACAGACAAAGAACAGGAGAAAACAGGAAAGCAAGTAGAAGAGCCAGAAATGAACACGTAAGGGTAAGAAGGGCTGAGAGACGCAGTGAGAATGTCATAACATCGAGAGGCCTCCTCCTCGCCCTGTTCATGGCCACTCTACCTACCCACTATCTCCCTGGTGTATAATCACTGATGATTCCTTGTGTGTGTGTGTGTGTGTGTGTGTGTGTGTGTGTGTGTGTGTGTGTGTGTGTGTGTGTGTGTGTGAGTGTGTGTGTGTGTGTGTGTGTGTGTGTGTGTGTACCGCAAATCTGAATTAAAGTTGCCATACAGCCACATAAAGGGAAGACAACAATAAATGGCCAGGTAATAAGACTGATAAAGGAAGGAAGAGAACCAGAAGAATTGACCAGGAAGTCTGCAAGGAGTCGAAAAAAAAAGATTTAAGAAGGTGCTCACAAAGAAAATAGGTGACATTACCAGAAAGTGAAAGAGAGAGAGAGTGAATACATCAACGAGTACTGGACAAAATGCACAACGGGAGAAAAGGTGAAGAAACTACTGAGTGATCTAGATACCTCGAAGGCAATGGGACCAAACATTATCTTCCCCAGAGAGGGGGAGCAGGAATGCAGTGTGTACCGCTAGTTAAAATCTTCAACAAGTCGATTGATATAGGGCAACTGCAAGAGATGTGGAAAGCAGAAAACGTAGTTGCAGCATTTAAAAAAGGGGAGAGATAGGCAGCATTAAACTACAGGTCGGTGTTATTGACATGGATAATGTGCAAAGTTATTGAGAGGATAATTAGAAAAGAGTAGTGGAGTACCTGGGAAGGAGTGAATTCATAACAACAACCAGCACCGTTTTAAAGATGATAAATCCTGTCGCACAAACCTACTTGAGTTTTATGACAAGGTAACAGTAGTGAGACAGGAGAGAGAGAGAGAGAGAGAGAGAGAGAGAGAGAGAGAGGGGGGGATGGGTGAGTTGCATATTCTTGGACTGTAAGAGCTTTTGACAGTACCGCACAAGAAACTGGGACACAAGCTATAGGAGCAAGGAATGCACTACAGTACATCAAGCAATACATAAAGTTAAGGAAACAAAGCACGATTGCTTAGGCAAGTGTGACAAGTGGGGTTCCACAAGGATCAGTATTGGGACCAGCATTATATCTGGTGTACATAAACGACGTGCCAGAAGGCATAGTCTGATGAATCCCTGTCTGTAGGTGATGTGCAACTAAGGAAAATAAAAACTGGAAAAGACACTGAAAGTTTGCAACGAACCTGGACACACAACAGGACTGGCCTGGCAAGTGGCTATTGACACTCAGCCCCAGCAAATACCAGGTTTTGAAAATTGGGGAGGTAAAGAGGACGAGAAATGGAGTGCAGTACAATCTCTAGGGACGAAGGATGCAAACCTCGCTCAAAGAAAAAGGATCTCGGGGTGAGCATAGTACCGAACATATCAGCTGAGTCGCAGATAAACTGATTAACTTCTGCAGCATACGCACATCTGACAAATATAACATTAGCTTTTTCAGGAACTTCGACAAAGAGCCAGTCAATACACTATACATGATATATGATATGACCAAAAAGCCGAGACCCGAATCCCTGCAATCGCAAATAGAAGAGTACAAATTGGCAAGTACACACACATACACACACACACACACACACACACACACACACACACACACACACACACACACACACACACACACACACACACACACACACACACACACACACACACACACACACACACACACACACACACACACACACACACACACACACACACACACACACACACACACACACACACACACACACACACACACACACACACACACACACACACACACACACACACACACACACACACACACACACACACACACTTGTATCTGCCTATTACTTAGTAATACACACCTGTCTCTTCATCTCGAGGGTGACGTTGGGGTTGGTCTTGCCAGGGAAAGGTATGATGAGGTCCCAAACCTTCCACTGCTGGGCCCACAGGTCTCCCAGAAGGTGGGCAGGTAAGGGGCCTCGCTCCGTCACCACCTGGGGCCCGTACACCTGTCCACGACCACCAAGGTGACAGGTGAGAAAGACTGTTCCTTAAGAAAGGACTGCAAGCAGACTATCATCAAAGTACCCCTTCTCTTCCCTTCAAGAGTTAAGGAAGTGGTTACCTGACGGAGTTTCCTCCTGGTGTAGGCGTGAAGCTGGAGGTAGAGTGGCCTCAGCTGCTGCCACGCCTCCTGCAGGTCTTGCCTGAAGCCTCCGCCACCGTACTCACCTAGTTCCAACTCCACCTTGTTGACCAGATCTGATAAGGTGACCGGCCAGGATTGCCGTGGGTTACTAAGGTCGCTACGAAGAGCGTCTTTGTATGTTGCTGCAGCTAAGGTAAGGAATTATATGCATTCCTTGAATAACATACACATGTGCACACCCACCACCTGTGCACACACTTGTACACACATACACACCATCGGTGCACACATCTGTACACACATCTGTAAAATATGAGCCCACAGACATCTTTAAACAGACACATACACCTGCAAAATAAACGCATAGACACCAGTAAAAACACATCCATATAAATACACACACCTGTAAAACACGAGCTCACACACATTTGCAAATAGACATATCACCTGTTGTAGAATACACACACACATACACAACTGTAAAAAGGCCCAAACACATGTAAAACACACACCTGAACACACACACACACACACATCGCGCGCATATGTCTAATCGACATGTGCCTAGGACAAAGTGGTAACTGATTAACACTCACTGTTGGTATGGGCCGCAAGGTTGGCCAGGTCCATGTAGCGACGGTACGATTTGCGTATACCACGAGTCTGGTCTCTCCACGACCTCCAGATATATGCCAACTCAGCTGCGTCAGTGCTCTTCTTGAAGATCTCCTGCACTCCTGTGACCCGGAGGTAGTGCCATGTTAGTGCCACCCTGAGGGTACTACCCTGGGTAGTAACTTGTGAGTGCCACCCAGAGTGTGACCTGGAGGTGCTTAGTTGGGAGTGGAGGCCATAGCTAGTGGAATGGAAGTGGGAAACCTCGCTAGTGGAGGCCCCATATAAAAATATATAGGTGTTCCCTATTCCGTAACTATTTTTGTTTATTTAGCAAAATTAGAATCACCAGCAGTGTGCTGCTACACTATTCTATGTGACAGTGGGAGCAAAAGCTAGCTACGTTTCCCTGCCATACTCCATCAAGCAGGATGTTGCTCATACAAGGTGCTGAAATGTGTTAGTCTGAGTTGGGGGGGGGGTGAGGCCACAGCAGGGGTAGCACCTACTACCCCTGCTCCCTACTTTCCTGAGGGGTGAGGTCCTAACAGGGATAGCATCTACTACCCCTGCTTCCTACCTGCTGGGGAGGGTGAGGCCACAACCTCTGCTCCATATCTTGTTGCGGGGTGAGGCCACAGCAGGGGTAACACCTAGTGCACATTGCTTCCAACCTTGCTGGAGGGGTGAGGCCACAGCAGGGGTAGCACCTACTGCCCTCTGCTCCCTACCTTGCTGTGGGGGGGAGGCCAAAGGGTTAGCACCTACTACCCCTGCTCCCTACTTTGCTGGGGTAGCACCTACTACCCCAACTCCTTACGTTGCTGGGGGAAGAGGTAACAGCAGAGGTAGCATCTATTACCCCTGTTCCCTACCTTGCTGGGGTAGCACCTACTACCCCTGCTCCTTACCTTGCTGGGGGGTGAGGCCACAGAGGTCGGGGGTGTAGTAGTCACAGACAGAGGCGCTCCTGTACACCTCCTTCATCCCCTCCACAGTTCTTAGATACTGGAACACAAGTGTAAACAAACGTCAGTTCTTCTGAACACTAAAAATTCACTTTGTCTTGAGGTGGAAGGGTTCCTTCTTACTGGTCTTTGTTCTTATAGGTAGTGGTGCTTCTGGCTTGGTTGGTAGCGTCCTTAGTTCACCCACCGAGGGTCCAGGAATCGATCCCCGGCACGGGTGAAACGTTAAGCATGTTACCTAACACCTGTTACCTTTGTTTACCTAGCCATAAGTAGGAACCTGGGTATTAGACGACAGTTATTGGTGGCATCCTGGGGGACAAGATTAGCCTAAGTTCCTAAAAATGATCTGAATAACCAGGGACTTTCTATATAGTATGTTATTAATGTCAGCTAGGTCTGTATCAGCTGTATTATTATGTACTGGTAGGAATAAAGATTATTATTATTATTATTATTATTATTATTATTATTATTATTATTATTATTATTATTATTATTATTCATGTATGTGTCCGTCTGACATGTCTACAGTAAACAGGGTATATTGTACGTCATTATCATGTCTTCCCTGGTTTTTCACTCTTCAAAGGTTCAGTTCCTTGAGTTTCTCCTCACAGATCAACATTCTCACTTATAACCCTCAGCACCTCCTGCGGTTTCCGAACACACTGTTCAAGCATGCGCTTCATGCAGTGCTGGAAAGTCTACTTCTCTCCTGACGCACGTTGCAAACAACGATGCTTGAAAACAGTTGCAAGATTTTATATGTTCCACTCACTGCTGACGGTATATGCGCCTCTGGTGATACGTTGAGTGAACTAATGTGATTCGCAAAGGCTGGTCTTCCCCTCTCCCGGCAAATATTATGTATCAGTCATTTGCATGATCTTACACCTGTTTACAATGTACTGCAGTAATCAGACAAGTGTACTTAACCAGGTAAGACACATAGGCAACAGTTAGGTAACTTTATTCCGAAACGTTTCGCCTACATAGTAGGCTTTTTCAGTCGAATACAGAAAGTAGGCAGGAACAGTAGAGATGTGAAGACGATGTGATCAGTCCATCACCCTTGAAGTCGTAGAATTTTGAGGTTGTCAGTCCCTCAGCCTAGAACTATCTGATAGATAGTTCCTGATAGATAGTTCCATAGTCAGGAACTATCAGACAGTTCCTGACTATGGAACTGAACTTCTCCAGGCTGAGGGACTGACAACCTCAAAATTCTACGACTTCAAGGGTGATGGACTGATTACATCGTCTTCACATCTCTACTGTTCATGCCTACTTTCTGTATTCGACTGAAGAAGCCTACTGTGTAGGCGAAACGTTTCGGAATAAAGTTGCCTAACTGTTGCCTATGTGTCTTACCTACCAACCTGTCGGTATTGTATACCATTTTGATGTACATGTACTTAACCAATTAGTGTTGCAAGGGTCGAGTCGCAGATCCTGGCTGTGTGTGTGTGTGTGTGTGTGTGTGTGTGTGTGTGTGTGTGTAAATGGGGTTTTAAATATTTCTTCCATGTCAAGCTTACTGATTAAATAATAGCTCTCGCATAATAATATTATTGTTGAGAGGCGCTAAGCCCGTACGGGTCAGTCTGCGCAGGGAGGACTGAAGGCTCGAGCATTCATTTACTAAGAGGAGAATCTTTCTGATGTGGTTGTGACTCTTCCAGTTCCTCTCGGCTCCCTCACTCTTATGCCCTGACTCTCAACTCCCTAACTCTTAAGCCCTGACTCTCAGCTCCCTCATTCTTAAGCCCTGACTCTCAGCTCCCTCACCCTCAAGCCCTGACCTTCAATTCCTTACCCCTCAGCCCTGACCCCTCAATCTTCCTCAGCCCTGACCCCTCAATCTTCCTCAGCCCTGACCCCTCAATCTCCCTCATCCCTCTCGTCCCTTACCGCAGCCAGGTAGGGAGAGGAGAGCGCTGCGGGACCCAGGACCAGCATAATCTTCAGCTGGTGTCTGAGGGAGGGATCCTGAAGGTGGTGCTTCACCTCCTTCCAGCTCTGTGCCAACATCCACGAATCCTTCTGTAGGACCCTGTAGTCCTCCTGCGCCCCCAGCTGAAGGAAGAGGAGGAAGAGGGAGACAATTAAACATAAACATTAATAATACTAATAGCCTGAGAGTAACATGTACCAGTCATGTTTCTGAGAGTAACATGTACCAGTCATGTCTCTGAGAGTAACATGTACCAGTCATGTCTCTGAGAGTAACATGTACCAGTCATATCTCTGAGAGTAACATGTACTAGTCATGTCTCTGAGAGTAACATGTACCAGTCACGTCTCTAAGAGTAACATGTACCAGTCATGTCCCTGAGAGTAACATGTACCAGTCATGTCTCTAAGAGCAACATGTACCAGTCATGTCTCTGAGAGTAACATGTACCAGTCACGTCTCTGAGAGTAACATGTACCAGTCATGTCTCTGAGAGTAACATGTACCAGTCATGTCTCTGAGAGTAACATGTACCAGTCATGTCTCTGAGAGTAACATGTACCAGTCATATCTCTGAGAGTAACATGTACCAGTCATGTCTCTGAGAGTAACATGTACCAGTCATGTCTCTGAGAGTAACATGTACCAGTCATATCTCTGAGAGTAACATGTACCAGTCATGTATCTGAGAGTAACATGTACCAGTCATATCTCTGAGAGTAACATGTACCAGTCATATCTCTGAGAGTAACATGTACCAGTCATGTCTCTGAGAGTAACATGTACCAGTCATGTCTCTGAGAGTAACATGTACCAGTCATGTCTCTGAGAGTAACATGTACCAGTCATGTCTCTGAGAGTAACATGTACCAGTCATGTATCTGAGAGTAACATGTACCAGTCATATCTCTGAGAGTAACATGTACCAGTCATGTCTCTGAGAGTAACATGTACCAGTCATGTCTCTGAGAGTAACATGTACCAGTCATATCTCTGAGAGTAACATGTACCAGTCATGTCTCTGAGAGTAACATGTACCAGTCATGTCTCTGAGAGTAACATGTACCAGTCATATCTCTGAGAGTAACATGTACCAGTCATGTCTCTGAGAGTAACATGTACCAGTCATGTCTCTGAGAGTAACATGTACCAGTCATATCTCTGAGAGTAACATGTACCAGTCATGTCTCTGAGAGTAACATGTACCAGTCATGTCTCTGAGAGTAACATGTACCAGTCATATCTCTGAGAGTAACATGTACCAGTCATGTCTCTGAGAGTAACATGTACCAGTCATGTCTCTGAGAGTAACGTGTACCAGTCATATCTCTGAGAGTAACATGTACCAGTCATGTCTCTGAGAGTAACATGTACCAGTCATGTCTCTGAGAGTAACGTGTACCAGTCATGTCTCTGAGAGTAACATGTACCAGTCATGTCTCTGAGAGTAACATGTACCAGTCACGTCTCTGAGAGTAACATGTACCAGTCATGTCTCTGAGAGTAACATGTACCAGTCACGTCTCTGAGAGTAACATGTACCAGTCATGTCTCTGAGAGTAACATGTACCAGTCATGTCTCTGAGAGTAACATGTACCACACCTCTGTTACTTTCCATCATTTTCAGTTTGATCTCAGGTATAATGTTTTTCTTCATCTCCATTATAGTTCCTGGGATAATGAAACTCTTCGTCATTATATAATTCAGAGAAGTGAGGGAACGGGTCCAATAATTTTTTTTAAGTCTTTAAAAAAAAAAAAGATTGTTGAGTATAATTCTGTCTGTCTAGCGGTTAGAGGACGGAGGGTGGAGTCTTCACACATCCTTGCGTTGTAAGACCCATAAGGGTTTAGTGTTTATCATTAAATATGATAGTAATATTGGCAGTGGCGGCATACAGGCTACTGAGTAATCACTTTGCAACACTAATACCTTACCTTCCGTTCCTCTCATCTGCAACACTAATACCTTACCTTCCGTTCCTGTCATCTGCAACACTAATACCTTACCTTCCGTTCCTGTCATCTGCAACACCAATACCTTACCTTCCGTTCCTGTCATCTGCAACACTCGCAACATTGCTGCCTCATTCAACCCATAATGAGTTTGTTTTGTCAAATCAATAAATGCAACAAATTACTTCTTACTCCTATTACTCATTTATAGTATTTAATCTGAAACCTAACTCCACCTTGGAACTAGTGTGTCTGTCTCTTAACTCTCTCATTAACAACTATATCGAACACATAACCTGGTATAATGAACAGGCTTGTGGCCCTTACATACCAGGATCAGCTTGTTGTGGAGGGTGAGGTTGGTATGGTAGTTCCATGCTGCTGTGATTGTCTTGGTACACTGTTGGGACAACAAATTATTCCGCTCCGCTACGAACTTCTGAGCTACCGACTCGAGCACTGCTGAAGGTACCAGCACCTCTCCTGCAGGGAGGGAGGTACGTAATAACACTCACTCATCACCAGCACCGCTGGTGACATCTTTACCTCTCATAAAGGAAGGGAGGGACACAGTGAAACTAATAAAGAGAATACAGAGCAGACCAGAAAGCCTATAAATGTATCTTAACAAGCAGCAGGATTGGGTTAGCAAGTGGCTATTAAAACTTAACTTCAGGAAATGCAGGGTTATGAAAATCGGGGAGGGGAAAGACGATTGGAAGCAGAGTACAGGTTCGGGGGACAAAGGCTGCAAACCTCCATGATAGAGAAGGACCTCAGGGTGAGCATAACTGCAAGTGGTTCCCCTGAGGTGTACATCAGTAGAATAACTGCTGCAGCAACTCGAGACTGGCAAATATGAGGCTTTCAGGAACCTCAACAAGGAGGCACTCACGACCTTATACACGGCATATGTCAGGTCCATCTTGGAGTATGCAACGCCAGTATCGAACCGCAAGTAAAGTTGGAAAGAGTGCGAAGGTTTACAACGAGACTAGTCCCAGAACTGAGAAGAGGAATACTAGAGGAACTAAACATGACGACATTAATAATAATAATAATAATAATAATAATAATAATAATAATAATAATAATAATAATAATTATTTTTACAAGTGCATCTACAAGGTATACAGGCCTAGCTGACATCAATGACATACGACTATACAGAAAGCCCCTTGTTATGTAGAGCATTTCGGGCAAATTATATAAATTTTGTCCCAGGATGCGACCCACACCATTCGGCTAACACCCGTGTACCTATATACTGCTAGGTGAACAGGGACAGCAGGTGTCACCAGGAAACACGTCCTAATGTTTCCACCCGTACCGGGGATCGAACCACAGACCTTAGTGTGTGAACTGAGTGCGCTAGTTAGAGAATACCTCTAAAGGGGAAGGAAGAACAGACTACGTGTTCACTCTACACTATCAGTGAAACAAAAAAAATACCCAATAACAATTATAAGTTAGTGCAAGTCATCCTTGATACGCACTTCGAACCTAAGGTGAGCTTAGGGTCATGAAGCTCACCACAGACCGCAGTGTTAGAGGTGACAAAGGTCTTCTCAAGTAGCCATTAGCTCCTTACATGACACATATGTCATCACTGGTGGCAAAGCTCTTCACAGGTCCTCAGGAGCTCCCTACATGATATACACAGTATCACAGGGCGCCATACGTCACCATGTACTGGGGTACATAAGCAAGGAGGTACAGTGGTGGCAGCGTGTCCAGCTGTACCACCTGTGTGTCATTACTGGAAAGCAAGAGTCAATAAGCCCTTCCCACCATCTGGTACGACTATGATAGTCCTTAACAAAACTAACATGCTATTTCATTCTTAACCACTGTAACATGCCAGTATTCGCTATAACAATATAACATTCCTTGCTCCTGCAATCTGGTTTAATGCAAGAAAGCGCGTGGTAGCTCCAGTTACCTGGATCAAGAGCCGTTTACCAGCGTCCAGGCACCTCCCTTGAAGGGAGAGCAATGCTAAAATAAATGGACGGTTTTTCTTAATCATATAAAATTGTAATGGTGATAAATTCTGGAAATAATTGATGGCATTTTTACGCATCTGGTTATGTGGTGAATTGGTTTGAAAACCGACAATTCTTCAACTTGTCGGTTTTCAAAACCATTCACCACATCTGTCAGACACTGCAACATCATGGGATCTTGGTACAAAGACTTCTACGCTTGCCGAACCTTTGGACGACGACCTACTTACACAAGTGGCAGGTCCCACTGTGATCCCGCCTCCTCCTGCTTCAACTCATCTGACTGCAGTATATAAGCCACCTCTCTGGCACTATGCTGCACTTCCTACAAGAGTGATGGACTGAACACATCGATTCCAGGTTGAGGGACTGATTACCTCGAACTCCTCCTCTCCTTACTCATTTCTACTTTGTATTGGACTGATGAAGCCACTGTGGCGAAACGTTTCTTCAATAAAGATTCCCATGTGTTGCATAAGTGTCTCAATTCTTCAGCATCTGGTTATAAACCATTTTGTTATACAATTGTGCTTTCATTTTGTGTCTTCCTTCGCCTCTTTCATCACTGGTTTATAACTATAATTTTCTCTGCACGCAGTCCACCCATTGTAAAATACTTCACATGCTGTTTATCTTTTCATCCATATTACCTCTTCCACCTCGTCATTACACCAATCATTCCTCATCCCTCCTGCACCCACCCTTCTATAACCACAAACATCTGCTGGGCAAGCTAGTGTTTGTAAATCCTCACCACGCCTCCTCGACCTCCTCCTCATTACCTGCTCCTCACTCCAGCACACTCACACTTCAAGGTGGAGGGATCTCGATTCCAGTTACCCTTCGCTGCTTTGAATCAAGCTTGATTAATTCCCTTTCACCCATACGGGTTTAGTAATTGGTATCATGTTCAGCTCAAACACTGAGGGGGATTGGGGTTTGATCCTGTTGTCCCTGTTCACTTAGCAGTACGTAGGTACTCGGGTGATAGGCGACTGGCGTGGGTTCCATCATGAGAGAGGGTTAATAGGACTTAAATGGCAAAAAACCAGTGTAATGTCACCCTGACTGGGTTAATAACCATCCGGTTAATTAACCCTCCGGTTAATAACCTAAACAAAATTTTATTCTTCTTTCAACACTGGCTCATACTTCGTACTAACATTCCATTGTTTTAGTTCCTCTACTTGTCTCTAACTCACTGCCGCCGTAATTCTAGTTACACTCCATCTTCTAACTCAACGTTCATGTGTTGAACATACCATTAATCTCTATCATAATATAAATGGTACATAATACCGACAACTTGATGAGCAAGACACATGGGCAGCTGTTGGGTATCTTTAATGTTGAAATTTTTCACTTCTTCAGTCGCCTGTATTGAACTGAAGCCTGTTACGCAGGCGAAACGTTTCGACATTGAAGATACTATAGTGCTGCACACGTGCCTTGCTTATCCTGTCATCAGTCTTCCTTATATTAGGAAGGATTTTTCAGTCTTACCTACATTCTCGTGGAGGGTGAGGGAGGTAGTGGCTAAGAGGAGACACAACCTCAGTAACAACATGGTGAGGACTGTTATGTTGTGATGATGACTCCACCACCAGCACCACCACGCATGTGCAGCACTCTTATGTCGTGATGCTCACACCAGCACCACCACGCATGTGCAGCACTTATGTCGTGATGCTCACACCAGCACCACCACGCATGCGCACCCTCCTCTCACACTCATTGGATGCGTCATCTTACTCGTAAAAAAAAATGTAAAATTTTTTAAGGTAACTGGTTGTAATTGGATACACGTTTGTTAGTAAATATCCCTAGTGGTATTTTCAATAAACTTAATATTAATGAAAATTACTGCATCCTAGTTTATATACGTAACTATGAAGCATTTCACGTATTTTCATCAACATAATTACATAGCATTGCACGGATGCCTTTACTCCCAACACTAACAATACCAGAGGTCTGAAGTTGTCTTATGCATTGAGAGGTTTACCCTGGGTATGACCTCCAACAAGACTGAACTTTCTAACAAGGGTATATATACAGAAAAGTGTGTATGTCTCAAGTGTATATATACGCTGAGTTTTTACTTTAATACGTATTTCAGGTATTACTGAAACTTTGATATGACACTCAGTCAGGTACGCTTATTAAAAAAAATAATGAAACCAGACGATAAATAATTTTTTTTTATTTCAGAACCAAGGTATCCCTCTGACTTGCACAGGTGACATGCAACCTTAATAACCCACATGTAGTCGACATGCCTTAAACCCAATAAACCTACCAGTCAGTTTCTAATACATTTGCGTAGCGATTTTTTTTCACTGGATGCAATCCACAATAGTCGGCTAACAGACAGATATATAATTTTACTACCAGGTGAGCAGAGGCATAAAATAAAAACGTGTCCATATGTATCAGAAGACAGAGGATCCAGCCTGTATCGCCAAAGGGAGACACCTACGGCAATCTGTATCCAAAACTGGTCAGACCAGTGATTATCCTGGTTCCCTGCAGCAACCTTATTGCCTCTGGTAAGTCAGTGTTGCTGTTGTTGTACAGGACGGGACGGGGTACGTGAGTCTGCAGAGTGGCAGCACCATTAATAACCAAGTGAGGGAAGCAGATACATTTTTGATTCATTATTAATGTCAATATTAAGAAAAGTCTCATCGAGTGCTTATCCTCGTCTACGTGATATTTTAGGTTAGAAGGGTAACTCTTACCTCTAACACGGCTTTCACTCAGGATGGGTTTTGGTCATACTCCTTCACACGGGATTTTTTTTATCGTATTCTATCACGTAGGATGTTCCTTTCCCCTCCCCCCCCCCGGCACACTCCGTCAGGATGATGTTGTACTCACATTCATCATCCAGCAGGACAGTTTTCCTGCCTTATGCCATCCCATGTTATATCATGCTCATTTAGTAGGATGATTTTTTTCCTGTTATTCTCGATCACGCATTTTGGTTTCCCGTTATACTCCATCACACAGGTTGGTGTTCCGATCATACTCCATCACACAGGTTGGTGTTTCGATCATACTCCATCACACAGGCTGGTGTTCCGATCATACTCCATCACACAGGATGGTGTTCCGATCATACTTCATCACACAGGATGGTGTTCCGATCATACTCCATCACACAGGAAGGTGTTCCGATCATACTCCATCACACAGGTTGGTGTTCCGATCATACTCCATCACACAGGCTGGTGTTCCGATCATACTTCATCACACAGGATGGTGTTCCGATCATACTCCATCACACAGGCTGGTGTTCCGATCATACTCCATCACACAGGATGGTGTTCCGATCATACTTCATCACACAGGATGGTGTTCCGATCATACTCCATCACACAGGAAGGTGTTCCGATCATACTCCATCACACAGGTTGGTGTTCCGATCATACTCCATCACACAGGCTGGTGTTCCGATTATACTCCATCACACAGGATGGTGTTCCGATCATACTCCATCACACAGGATGGTGTTCCGATCATACTCCATCACACAGGATGGTGTTCCGATCATACTCCATCACACAAGATGGTGTTCCGATCATACTCCATCACACAGGATGGTGTTCCGATCATACTCCATCACACAGGATGGTGTTCCGATCATACTCCATCACACAGGGTGGTGTTCCAATCACACTCCATCACGCAGGACGGCTTTCTTATCATACTCCATCACACAGGATGGGTTTGCACACAAGATAATGAAATCTGTCAACCCCTGAGCCGGGAGAGTGAATACACAGGAGGTAGCGAGGACGTGAAGGTACACCCAGAGGGTCTCTTGTTGGGGGATTATAGGGCCATTCGGCAGCTTACGCCGTACTGAGCCCTACCTAGATAGTCCTGGACAGAGCCGAAAGATGAAGACCGGACTTCGCTGAAGATGTTCGCTGTCTTCCATGCTCCCTGGTACTGCAGCCTCTCGTGCCCCAGTCAGCTTTATTGATATGTTATAGCAGATTTTCCACTGAAATCAGCTCAGAGTTTTTATTTACTTTGTGTTCCAGCCGACCTTTCTTTCCGGCTGAGTCTTCGTTCCAGTCGAGTCTTTGTTCCAACTAACTCTTTGTTCCAGCCGACTCTTTGTTCCAGCCAACTCTTTGTTCTAACCAATTCTTCGTGTTAGCCGATCTCTTTATTCCAGCAGATTATTATTAATCCACGGGTGTTAATAATCCAAATAAGGTTTTGTTCTTGGTTAGCAAGTTACGGTTCCTGCGGGTGCTGATTTACGTGTCATCTCCGTCGCTGCCTCCAGCAACAGCAACAGCAGTAACAGCAACTGCAGCAGGAACAACAACAGCAGCAGCAACAACAGCACCAGCAGTAACAGCAGCACCAGCAGTAACAGCAGCACCAGCAGTAACAGCAGCACCAGCAGCAACAGCAGCACCAGCAGTAACAGCAGCACCAGCAGCAACAGCAGCACTAGCAGCAACAGCAGCACTAGCAGCAACAGCAGCAGTAACAACAGCAGCAGTCAAGGTCTCGAGAAACAACCTCGCTCCAGGAGGAGTTTTTTAGCCTTGACCTCAAGGCGTCGCAGCCTTGAGACCCGCTCTTGTCACATTCTCTCTCTCTCTCTCTCTCTCTCTCTCTCTCTCTCTCTCTCTCTCTCTCTCTCTCTCTCTCTCTCTCTCTCTCTCTCTCTCTCTCTCGGAGTTAGCATTCCCACACCCTTTAACGGGTTAAGAGAGTAATAGGGGGCAACCACACAATAACAAACACACAACATCAACGACAGAGCAACAACAACCACAACTACACAACAATCAGAACAACAACTACAACACAACAATCACAACAACCACAACTACACAACAATCAGAACAACAACTACAACACAACAATCACAACAACAACAACCACAACTACACAATCACAACAACAACCACAACTACACAACAATCACAACAACAACAACAACAACCACAACTACACAACAACAACAACCACAACTACACAACAATCACAACAACAACAACAACCACAACTACACAACAATCACAACAACAACAACCACAACTACACAACAGTCACAACAACAACAACCACAACTACACAACAATCACAACAACAACAACAACCACAGCTACACAACAATCACAAAAACAACCACAATTACACAACAATAACAACAACAACAAGCACAACTACACAACAATCACAACAACAACAACCACAACTACACAACAATCACAACAGAAACAACCACAACTACACAACAATCACAACAACAACAACCACAACTACACAACAATCACAACAACAACAACCACAACTACACAACAACAACAACAACCACAACTACACAACAATCACAACAACAACAACAACCACAACTACACAACAATCACAACAACAACCACAACTACACAACAATCACAGCTACACAACAACCACAACTACACAACAACAGCAACCACAACTACACAACAATCACAACAACAACAACCACAACTACACAACAATCACAACAACAACAACCACAACTACACAACAATCACAACAACAACAACCACAACTACACAACAATCACAACTACACAACAATCACAACTACACAACAATCACACAACAGAACAGTAACAGCCAGGGTTGTCAACGTAGGCTACGACATTCAAATATTTATACCGTATCACTGATAGGATGTTAGCAGGTATGTACAACGAAGGAGCAGGTGTAGCGTAGGGCAACACACCTGCCGCACCACACACAAGAATTTCCAAATACATACATACATACATATATATTGTACATTATTCCACGTTCTATTATTTTTTATCTATAATGTACGTTAATGTTCCGTAAATATTGGCTTCAAAAATTCCCAGTCCTGGTTAGTCTACCCATAATTTTAACCTTGATGTTTCAATGAACCAAAATAAAAAAAAAATAAGTATATTCTTCTCTGGATCCATTTACGAATGTGACAAAAAGGTCGAGGCTGAAGGGGAGGGAGGGGGAAGGGCCAGTGCCCTTAAATGCAACCCCTGTGGGCAGAA
>NC_091345.1:14678831-14688831 GCF_038502225.1 Cherax quadricarinatus | reverse complement strand
CTTTCCTCCACACCCTCCCTCTCCTCCACAACCTCCCTCTCCTCCACAGCTTACCTCTCCTCCACAGCCTCCCTCTCCTCCACAGCCTCCCTCTCCTCCACAATCTCCCTCTCCTCCAAAGTCTCCCTCTCCTCCACAGCCTCCCTCCCCTCCACAGTCTCCCTCTCCTCCACCGCCTCCCTCTCCTCCACACCCTCCCTCTCCTCCCCAGCCTCCCTCTCCTCCACAGCTTCCCTCTCCTCCACAACCTCCCTCTCCTCCACAGCCTCCCTCTCCTCCACAACCTCCCTCTCCTCCACAGCTTCCCTTTCCTCCACAACCTCCCTCTCCTCCACAGCCTCCCTCTCCTCCACAGCCTCCCTCTCCTCCACAGCCTCCCTCTCCTCCACAGCCTCCCTCTCCTCCACAGTCTCCCTCTCCTCCACAGCCTCCCTCTCCTCCTCAACATCCCTCTCCTCCACAGCCTCCCTCTCCTCCACAGTCTCCCTCTCCTCCACAGCCTCCCTCTCCTCCACAGCCTCCCTCTCCTCCACAACCTCCCTCTCCTCCACAGCCTCCCTCTCCTCCACAACCTCCCTCTCCTCCACAACTTCCCTTTCCTCCACAGCCTCCCTCTCCTCCACAGCCTCCCTCTCCTCCAAAGCTTCCCTCTCCTCCACAGCCTCCCTCTCCTCCACAGCCTCCCTCTCCTCCACAATCTCCCTCTCCTCCAAAGTCTCCCTCTCCTCCACAGCCTCCCTCTCCTCCACAACCTCCCTCTCCTCCACAACCTCCCTCTACTCCACAAAGTCCCTCTCCTCCACAGCCTCCCTCTCCTCCAGAGCCTCCCTCTCCTCCACAACCTCCCTCTCCTCCACAGCCTCCCTCTCCTCCACAGCTTCCCTCTCCTCCACAGCCTCCTTCTCCTCCACAGCCTCCCTCTCCTCCACAGCCTCCCTCTCCTCCACAGCCTCCCTCTCCTCCACAGCCTCCCTCTCCTCCACAGCCTCCCTCTCCTCCACACACTCCCTCTCCTCCAAAGGCTCCCTCTCCTCCACAGCCTCCCTCTCCTCCGCATCCTCCCTCTCCTCCACAGCCTCCCTCTCCTCCACAGCCTCCCTCTCCTCCGCAGCCTCCCTCTCCTCCACAGCCTCCCTCTCCTCCACAGCCTCCCTCTCCTCCACAGCCTCCCTCTCCTCCACAACCTCCCTCTCCTCCACAGCTTCCCTCTCCTCCACAACCTCCCTCTCCTCCGCAACTTCCCTTTCCTCCACAACCTCCCTCTCCTCCACAGCCTCCCTCTCCTCCACAGCTTCCCTCTCCTCCACAGCCTCCTTCTCCTCCACAGCCTCCCTCTCCTCCACAGCCTCCCTCTCCTCCACAGCCTCCCTCTCCTCCACAGCCTCCCTCTCCTCCACAATCTCCCTCTCCTCCAAAGTCTCCCTCTCCTCCACAGCCTCCTTCTCCTCCGCAACCTCCCTCTCCTCCACAGCCTCCCTCTCCTCCACAGCCTCCCTCTCCTCCGCAGCCTCCCTCTCCTCCACAGCCTCCCTCTCCTCCACAGCCTCCCTCTCCTCCACAGCCTCCCTCTCCACAGCCTCCCTCTCCACAGCCTCCCTCTCCTCCACAGCCTCCCTCTTCTCCACAGCCTCCCTCTCCTCCACAGCCTCCCTCTCCTCCACAGCCTCCCTCTCCTTCACAGCCTCCCTCTCCTCCACAGCCTCCCTCTCCACAGCCTCCCTCTCCTCCACAGCCTCCCTCTCCTCCACAGCCTTCCTCTCCTCCACAGCCTCCCTCTCCTCCACAGCCTCCATCTCCTCCACAGCCTCCCTCTCCTCCACAATCTCCCTCTCCTCCACAGCCTCCCTCTCCTTCACAGCCTCCCTCTCCTCCACAGCCTCCCTCTCCTCCACAACCTCCCTCGCCTCCAAAGCCTCCCTCTCCTCCACTACCTCCCTCTCCTCCACAGCCTCCCTCTCCTCCACAACATCCCTCTCCTCCACAGCCTCCCTCTCCTCCACAGCCTCCCTCTCCTCCACAATCTCCCTCTCCTCCAAAGTCTCCCTCTCCTCCACAGCCTCCCTCTCCTCCACAGCCTCCCTCTCCTCCACAACCTGCCTCTCCTCCACAAACTCCCTCTCCTCCACAGCCTCCCTCTCCTTCACAGCCTCCCTCTCCTCCACAACCTCCCTCTCCTCCACAGCCTCCCTCTCCTCCACAACCTCCCTCTCCTCCACAGCTTCCCTTTCCTCCACAACCTCCCTCTCCTCTACAGCCTCCCTCTCCTCCACAGCCTCCCTCTCCTCCAAAGTCTCCCTCTCCTCCACAGCCTCCCTCTCCTCCGCAACCTCCCTCTCCTCCACAGCCTCCCTCTCCTCCACAGCCTCCCTCTCCTCCACAGCCTCCCTCTCCTCCACAACTTCCCTTTCCTCCACAACCTCCCTCTCCTCCACAGCCTCCCTCTCCTCCACAGCTTCCCTCTCCTCCACAGCCTCCCTCTCCTCCACAGCCTCCCTCTCCTCCACAGCCTCCCTCGCCTCCACAGCCTCCCTCTCCTCCACAGCCTCCCTCTCCTCCACAACCTCCCCCTCCTCCACAGCCTCCCTCTCCTCCACAGCCTCCCTCTCCTCCACAACTTCCCGTTCCTCCACAACCTCCCTCTCCTCCACAGCCGTACTCTCCTCCACAGCTTCCCTCTCCTCCACAGCCTCCCTCTCCTCCACAATCTCCCTCTCCTCCACAGCCTCCCTCTCCTCCAGAGCCTCCCTCTCCTCCACAACCTCCCTCTCCTCCACAGCTTCCCTCTCCTCCACAGCCTCCCTCTCCTCCACAATCTCCTTCTCCTCCACAGCCTCCCTCTCCTCCACAGCCTCCCTCTCCTCCACAATCTCCCTCTCCTCCACAGCCTCCCTCTCCTCCAGAGCCTCCCTCTCCTCCACAGCCTCCCTCTCCTCCACAGCCTCCCTCTCCTCCACAGCCTCCCTCTCCTCCACAACCTCCCTCTCCTCCACAGCCTCCCTCTCCTCCACAGCCTCCCTCTCCTCCACAATCTCCCTCTCCTCCACAGCCTCCCTCTCCTCCAGAGCCTCCCTCTCCTCCACATCCTCCCTCTCCTCCACAGCTTCCCTCTCCTCCACAGCCTCCCTCTCCTCCACAATCTCCCTCTCCTCCACAGCCTCCCTCTCCTCCACAGCCTCCCTCTCCTCCACAATCTCCCTTTCCTCCACAGCCTCCCTCTCCTCCAGAGCCTCCCTCTCCTCCACAGCCTCCCTCTCCTCCACAGCCTCCCTCTCCTCCACAGCCTCCCTCTCCTCCACAGCCTCCCTCTCCTCCACATTCTCCCTCTCCTCCACAGCCTCCCTCTCCTCCACAGCCTCCCTCTCCTCCACAACCTCCCTCTCCTCCACAGCCTCCCTCTCCTCCAAAGCCTCCCTCTCCTCCACAACCTCCCTCTCCTCCACAGCCTCCCTCTCCTCCACAGCCTCCCTCTCATCCACAGCCTCCCTCTCCTCCACAGCCTCCCTCTCCTCCACAACCTCCCTCTCCTCCACAACCTCCCTCTCCTCCACAGCCTCCCTCTCCTCCACAACCTCACTCTCCTCCACAACCTCCCTCTCCTCCACAGCCTCCCTCTCCTCCACAGCCTCCCTCTCCTCCACAGCCTCCCTCTCCTCCGCAGCATCCCTCTCCTCCACAGCCTCCCTCTCCTCCACAGCCTCCCTCTCCTCCACATCCTCCCTCTCCTCCACAACCTCCCTCTCCTCCACAGCCTCCCTCTTCTCCACAACCTCTCTCTCCTCCACAACCTCCCTCTCCTCCACAGCCTCCCTCTCCTCCACAGCCTCCCTCTCCTCCACAGTCTCCCTCTCCTCCACAGCCTCCCTCTCCTCCACAGCCTCCCTCTCCTCCACAGCCTCCCTCTCCTCCACAACCTCTCTCTCCTCCACAACCTCCCTCTCCTCCACAGCCTCCCTCTCCTCCACAGTCTCCCTCTCCTCCACAATCTCCCTCTCCTCCACAGCATCCCTCTCCTCCACAGCCTCCCACATCCTAGGTGTTGATTCAAAATTTCTCCTCACAAACACTATCATGGACACCGTCATATTTTTTATTTTATTTTAGATAACCAGGAAAATAATTCCAGCTGGAACGTTGCAATAAAATTCTTAACAAATTAAATCAACAAACATTTGTTGCACAAATAAATGTCAGAAGCGTAAACAAAATATATCACTAGATATTTTGTTGGTTATATTGTGACATTATACATAAACTTTGTGTATATTCTGCAGCGTATATCTCCCTCCAAGTGTATGTTTCTGAGAACACCGGGTGAACACAGGATGTATACATGGTGAGGTGTATGTTTCTGAGTGTATACACGGTGAGGTGTATGTTTCTGAGTGTATACATGGTGAGGTATATGTTTCTGAGTGTATACACGGTGTGATGTATATTTCTGAGTGTATACACGGTGAGGTGTATGTTTCTGAGTGTATACACGGTGAGGTGTATGTTTCTGAGTGTATACACGGTGAGGTGTATGTTTCTGAGTGTATACACGGTGAGGTGTATGTTTCTGAGTGTATACACGGTGAGGTGTATGTTTCTGAGTGTATACACGGTGTGATGTATATTTCTGAGTGTATACACGGTGAGGTGTATGTTTCTGAGTGTATACACGGTGTGATGTATATTTTTGAGTGTATACACGGTGAAGTGTATGTTTCTGAGTGTCTACACGGTGAGGTGTATGTTTCTGAGAGTATACACGGTATGGTATTGCTTTAATACATATTTTAGGTATTAAAGTATTCTTTTTTGGTAATGAACGGGCGACTTAATGATCCTGGTGTAGTCGATGGGATTGAAACTCGTTAACCGGATGATCACGGGACATACCGTGTTTTCCGGCATATAAAGCCTGCTCTTTCCCCCATTAGAGTCTTGGAACATCAGCCTGCGCCTTATATGCTCAAAGTCAGGATCAAGGGTAGGCTTTGGGTTACGCTTTAGCAGTTGTTTACTAACGTCTTAGATACTCGTGCGCTCTATATGCCGGAAAATACGGTATACACCTCACGGTGTATATCTCTCAGTGTATATATGCTGAGAGTTTAATCCCTATTTAAGGGATTGACGTATTTTTGACTGCAGATCACGAGGTGACATGTGCACCCGTAATGACCCTCATGTGGTCGACTGGTTTAAAATCCAATTAACCAACCATCCCATGTATAGAAAGTTACACACACACATACACACACAGTGGACCCAGTAGTGAACAGCGAAGAGGCGGGACCAGGAGCTATGACTTGACTCCTGCATTCACAATTAAGTGAGTACAATTAGGCGAATACACACACACACAAACACACACACACACACACACACACACACACACACATACACACACACACACACACACACACACACACACACACACACACACACACACACACACACACACACACACACACACACAGTCTTGGTATCATAAACCTTCAGAAGTGTTCCCTGTAGTGCGTCATCAAATATCTTTGAGATCTGTTTTTAACTATTACTTTACTCAAGGTATTTATTTTAAAGACAGAATTGCTGCACCGTCATTCTTAAGTATTAACCTCAGTCATAACGTTGCAAGTACTTGTTGAGGTGCACTTGTAGTTCAGTATTAGACTTGTAGATGGGGAGGTACAAGCGTGAAGATGTTTGGTTGGAGAGCGAAACGTTGCCACAGTAAAATGCCACATTAGTTGTACATGCGACCTCTTCCCTTCCTTCAACGAGCCTCGTACACAACCTCGATAACTTACCACTTGCAACAATCAGTTCGTTAAATTCTCGCGACTTAAATTTGTTTTTGAGTAAATATTACTAAATTGTGGCGAGTTAAAACAGTTTTGAGTGAATATTCCAAGTAGACATCTGAACACTGACATCATAACACAAAATTTGATGATAGTCAAACAAGAGTTCAGTTTCCTGCTACTAGATCAATGACCTGTGCTTCACGCCACAGCTAGACCTTCCCCACATCATTCCAGCTGTACCTCCCCAGGTCATTCCAGCTGGACCTTCCCCACGTCATTCCAGCTGTACCTCCCCAGGTCATTCCAACTGGACCTTCCCCACGTCATTCCAGTTGTACCTCCCCAGGTCATTCCAGCTGGACCTTCCCCCAGGTCATTCGTGGACACAATCGGACTCTACTAATACTCTTTTTTTTGGGGGGGGGGAGGAAGGGGGTATGTGAGTAATTGTCTATTGTACCAAAATTGTTTTTCCCGTTTAAAAAATATATGTACAGAAAATATTTGATATTTTGGATTCAGCAGCTGCAGTTATATTTAATATATATGTTAGTAAGTAATTTTCAAACCGTTTTTCTTGGTGTAAATTATTTTATTTGCGAGAAAATATGTTATTTGGTTTTGATATGTTAAGTTCTATCTCAGTATATATACAGTGTGTATGTCTGAGTGTATATACAGTGTGTATGTCTCAGTGTATATACAGTGTGTATGTCTGAGTGTATATACAGTGTGTATGTCTCAGTGTATATACAGTGTGTATGTCTGAGTGTATATACAGTGTGTGTCTCAGTGTACATATACTGAGAGTTTACATTAATCCTTATCTAATGAATTAAAGTATTCTTGAATGGTGGTGAACAGGTTACGTGCAGCCTTAATGACTCTCGTGTAGTAGACAGGATTGAAACCCCATTAATTAACCAACTGCATCTGGTTACCTCCAGGAATGTGTCGCTCCTATACAGAGGTGATGTTGATTTAAGGATGTTGTAGAGCAGTGTGTGTGTGTGTGTGTCTGGTGACACACACACACACACACACACACACACATACACAGTGTGTGTGTGTGTGTGTGTATGTAGAGCCGTAGTCGTAGAGTCGTAGAGCCGTAGAGCCAGAAATGAATATGCACAGATAAGAAGGGAGGCCCAACGACAATATGAAAACGACATAGCAGCGAAAGCCAAATCTGACCCAAAACTGTTATACAGCCACATCAGGAGGAAAACAACAGTCAAGGACCAGGTAATCAGGCTAAGGAAGGAAGGAGGAGAGACAACAAGAAATGACCGTCGAAGTATGTGAGGAGCTCAACAAGAGATTCAAAGAAGTGTTCACAGAGGAGACAGAAGGGGTTCTAGAAAGACGGAGGGGTGGGGCACACCACCAAGTGCTGGACACAGTACACACAACCGAGGAAGAAGTGAAGAGGCTTCTGAATGAGCTAGATACCTCAAAGGCAATGGGGCCAGATAACATCTCCCCATGGGTCCTGAGAGAGGGAGCAGAGGCGCTATGTGTACCCCTAACAACAATATTCAATACATCTATCGAAACAGGGAGATTGTCTGAGGCATGGAAGACAGCAAATGTAGTCCCAATCTTTAAAAAAGGAGACAGACATGAAGCACTAAACTACAGACCAGTGTCACTGACATGTATAGTATGCAAAGTTATGGAGATTATCAGGAGAAGAGTGGTGGAACACCTAGAAAGGAATGATCTCATCAACAGCAGCAAACATGGTTTCAGGGACGGGAAATCCTGTGTCACAAACCTACTGGAGTTCTATGACATGGTGACAGCAGTAAGACAAGAGATAGAGGGATGGGTTGATTGCATTTTCTTGGACTGCAAGAAGGCGTTTGACACAGTTCCACACAAGAGATTAGTGCAAAAACTGGAGGACCAAGCAGGGATAACAGGGAAGGCACTACAATGGATCAGGGAATACTTGTCAGGAAGACAGCAGCGAGTCATGGTACGTGGCGAGGTGTCAGAGTGGGCACCTGTGACCAACGGGGTCCCACAGGGGTCAGTCCTAGGACCAGTGCTGCTTCTGGTATTTGTGAACGACATGACTGAAGGAATAGACTCTGAGGTGTCCCTGTTTGCAGATGACGTGAAGTTGATGAGAAGAATTCATTCGATCGAAGACCAGGCAGAACTACAAAGGGATCTGGATAGGCTGCAGACCTGGTTCAGCAAGTTCAAAGTCATGAAGATTGGGAAAGGGCAAAGAAGACCGCAGACGGAGTACAGTCTAGGGAGCCAGAGACTACAAACCTCACTCAAG
This sequence comes from Cherax quadricarinatus, assembly GCF_038502225.1. Classification (NCBI taxonomy): domain Eukaryota; kingdom Metazoa; phylum Arthropoda; class Malacostraca; order Decapoda; family Parastacidae; genus Cherax; species Cherax quadricarinatus. Next base: position 14,680,740 of record NC_091345.1, on the reverse strand, counting down.
GAAAAAGATCTTGGGGTGAGTATAACACCAGGCACAGCTCCTGAAGCGCACATCAACCAAATAACTGCTGCAGCATATGGGCGCCTAGCAAACCTCAGAACAGCATTCCGACATCTTAATAAGGAATCATTCAGGACCCTGTACACCGTGTACGTTAGGCCCATATTGGAGTATGCGGCACCAGTTTGGAACCCACACCTAGCCAAGCACGTAAAGAAACTAGAGAAAGTGCAAAGGTTTGCAACAAGACTAGTCCCAGAGCTAAGAGGTATGTCCTACGAGGAGAGGTTAAGGTAAATCAACCTGACGACACTGGAGGACAGGAGAGATAGGGGGGACACGATAACGACATACAAAATACTGAGAGGAATTGACAAGGTGGACAAAGACAGAATGTTCCAGAGATTGGACACAGTAACAAGGGGACACAGGTGGAAGTTGAAGATACAGATGAATCACAGGGATGTTAGGAAGTATTTCTTCAGCCACAGAGTAGTCAGGAAGTGGAATAGTTTGGAAAGCGATGTAGTGGAGGCAGGATCCATACATAGCTTTAAGCAGAAGTATGATAAAGCTCACGGTTCAGGGAGAGTGACCTAGTAGCGACCAGTGAAGAGGAGGGGCCAGGAGCTTGGACTCGACCCCTGCAACCTCAACTAGATGAGTACAACTAGGTGGGTACACACACACACACACACACACACACACACACACACACACACACACAGAGGATCCTTACATAGCTTTAAGAAGGGGGTACGATAAAGCTCCAGGAGGGAGAAAGTGGATCTAGTAGCTACGAGTGAAAAAGCGGGACCAGGAGCTGTGACTCGACCCCTGCAATAACACATACACACATACAGAGAGAGAGAGAGAGAGAGAGAGAGAACTTCACCTCAAATGAAGCTAAACAAACAAAAATCAGCTTTATGGATGACCAACTTGAGGCCAATTAAACTTTTTATTTGTACTCAGAAGCAAGAGAGTGGTATCCCTCACACTCAGGAACAAGAGTGGTATCCCTCACACTCAGGAACAAGAGTGGTATCCCTCACACTCAGGAACAAGAGTGGTATCCCTCACACTCAGGAACAAGAGTGGTATCCCTCACACTCAGAAGCATGAGAGTGGTATCCCTTACACTCAAGAACAACAGATTGGTATCCCTCACAGCTGCAAGTTACACTCAGACAAACAAGTACACATTCTTCTCTTTGTCTTGGGATGCGACAGATTGCAATTCTGTGTTATGATTGTCTAGTGGTTGTGGCCTGATTGTCTGGTGGTTGTGGCCTGATTGTCTGGTGGTTGTGGTCTGATTGTCTGGTGGTTGTGGCCTGATTGTCTAGTGGTTGTGGCCTGATTGTCTGGTGGTTGTGGTCTGATTGTCTGGTGGTCTAGTGGTTGTGATCTGTCTGGTGGTTGTGGTCTGACTGTCTGGTGGTCTAGTGGTTGTGGCCTGATTGTCTGGTGGTTGTGGTCTGATTGTCTGGTGGTTGTGGTCTGATTGTCTGGTGGTCTAGTGGTTGTAGCCTGATTGTCTGGTGGTTGTGGTCTGATTGTCTGGTGGTTGTGGTCTGATTGTCTGGTGGTCTAGTGGTTGTGGCCTGATTGTCTTATGGTTGTGGTCTGATTGTCTGGTGGTCTAGTGGTTGTGGCCTGATTGTCTGGTGGTTGTGATCTGATTGTCTGGTGGTTGTGGCCTGATTGTCTGGTGGTTGTGGTCTGATTGTCTGGTGGTCTAGTGGTTGTGGCCTGATTGTCTGATGGTTGTGGTCTGATTGTCTGGTGGTCTAGTGGTTGTGGCCTGATTGTCTGGTGGTTGTGGTCTGATTGTCTGGTGGTCTAGTGGTTGTGGCCTGATTGTCTGATGGTTGTGGTCTGATTGTCTGGTGGTCTAGTGGTTGTG
>NC_091345.1:14671331-14676331 GCF_038502225.1 Cherax quadricarinatus | reverse complement strand
ACAGACAGACAGACAGACAGAGAGACACAGAGACAGAGAGAGAGAGAGAGAGAGAGAGAGAGAGAGAGAGAGAGAGAGAGAGAGAGACAGACAGACAGACAGACAGACAGAGAGAGACAGAGACAGAGACAGAGAGACAGAGAGAGAGAGACAGAAAGAGAGAGACAGAGAGAGAGAGAGAGAGAGAGACCCATTTCCCCCCTCTACATAATTTCAACAATGTAATTAATGTTGATTTTACCTGGCAGTGAGGCCCTGGTTATTAAAACATGGCTTGTTTAGTACAATAATGTGATGAAATACTGCCCTGGCTCTCTCTCTATGTCAATAAAAACACATTTGAAATAGCTCAGTCCTCGCTTCGCATGCAAATTATCTTCCGGTTTTAATATTATTACTAGCAAAATGAATCTCTAATTTTCAAAAATTCAGTCTCTGAGTTATTAATACATTTGACAATTTTTAAATACTCGAAAAAAACTGAATCCGTTTAGAAAATTATTGGAAATGAACAAGGATAAGCTGTTACGTTTGTTTGTAAACAAAGATCAGCTGTTACTTGTGTTTGTAAATAAAGATCAGCTGTTACGTGTGATAATAAACAAAGATCAGCTGTTACTTGTGTTTGTAAACAAAGATCAGCTGTTACTTGTGTTTGTAAATAAAGATCAGCTGTTACGTGTGATAATAAACAAAGATCAGCTGTTACGTGTGTTTGTAAACAAAGATCAGCTGTTACTTGTGTTTGTAAATAAAGATCAGCTGTTACGTGTGTTTGTAAACAAAGATCAGCTGTTACGTGTGTTTGTAAACAAAGATCAGCTGTTACTTGTGTTTGTAAACAGAGATCAGCTGTTACATGTGTTAGTACATAATTTTCAACTATTTTACTCTCTTGTTTTATTTACTTTAAAGATTATATAAAGAATTTGAAATTTTTAACATGAGCAGAAAGGACAAATTTCATGCATTAATTTGACCATCACAGTCACATTAAATGGATAATAATTAGAATAATAGATAATGGCTTCAATAATAGATATCTATCATCCTGTCTCGAAGTTGCTGTGCAAAAGGTTTGTTGATGGCAGCTGTAGACGCAAGTTACCCATAATACACAGTTACAAGAGTAGGTATGATTGAAACCTGGAGACCAGAAGTCAAAAAAGAGGCAGGGCCAGGAGCTACGACTCGACCTTTGTAAACACAAATAGCTAAATACAAATGTACACAGACACACAGGCACACACACACAAACACGCAGGCAGACAGACACACACAGACACACACACACACACACACATACGCATACACACACACACACACACACACAGTAGTCAGTAAGTGGAATAGTTTGGGAAGCGATGTAGTGGAGGCAGGATCCATACATAGCTTTAAGCAGAGGTACGATAAAGCTCACGGCTCAGGGAGAGTGACCTAGTAGCGATCAGTGAAGAGGCGGGGCCAGGAGCTCGGACTCGACCCCCGCAACCTCAACTAGGTGAGTACAACTAGGTGAGTACACACACACACACACACACACACACACACACACACACCTAGTAGCGACCAGTGAAGAGGAGGGGCCAGAAGCTGTGAATCGACCCCTTCAACCACAATTAGGTAAGTAAACGCTCACACACGGGGCCAGGAGCTGTGAATCGACCCTTGCCATCACAAATAGGTAAGTATACACATACACACACACACATACACACACACACACCACACACACACAAACGCGCGCGCGCGTACGTCATATCTTCCCAATAATAAATCTCCATGAGAGAAATGTTCCTGTAGCTGGATTGTTAATACACTCAGTTCACACAATGAGATCCCGAGGGGTCGAGCCCCGGTACGGTTGGAAACACTGGGGCGTGTTTCCTTAAGGCACCTGCTGTCCCTGTTCACCTATCAGTAAAATAGGAGCATTGGTTTTAATCGATTTGTGTGGGTCGCATCCTATCTATTCTGATCTGAATGAGAGGCCGTCTTCAGCAGATCTCTACCTGGCAAAGAGACCAGTACACTGGGTTTTACGAAGTCCACTATGTGGGTTTTATAGCCAATAATGAAATTAAAATGTAGATATATTCCGGTCGCTGCACGATCGAAGAAAGGTATCCCCGTGGTGCATAACTCGAATCCCCTCTACCTCAACTCACGCAAAAGGAATAGTGCAGAGTGCGGCATAAGTTGGTAATGCAGTTAAATATTAGCAGTGAAGATTTTAAGTGAATGGGAAGAAGCATTCACAAGTCATCACATGGAAACCAATACCTCAATTTCTTTAATGAAATTCGAGAAATTAGGACAAACATCGCCCAACATAACCTCAAAGTTACCACCAAGATAGATCGGCTTTAAAAGTTTACAGCCAAGCTGAAGAGGTGATCTGTAAATATGTCACATATATCAAGATCCCATAATAGAGTAACACTAAGTTTGAAGCCGCTCGGAAGTTGCATTTTCAAGGTATCGGGTTGAATTTCCAAGCTAATCATATTAAGAACTAACAAATTACCTTCCCAAAACCAGAATTTCAGAAAACTGTCCCAGTTACATCAATAATATTGTCAATTTAGAAGCCATACAAGACAAAGTCAATCCAAACTTTTCTCTAAGACTGATCAGTGATTAAGGGTAATTAACACGTACTTAAGCCTCGGATACATGACACACAAAGTTGTTACAGTGATTTTAAGGTAACACAGGTGCCACGGATACTTAAAAACAACATCGTGTAGGTTTAAGCCAGGATACATTATGTAGATCTAAGCCAGGATACATTATGTAGATCTAAGCCAGGATACATTATATAGATCTAAGCCAGGATACATCATGTAGGTTCAAGCCAGGATACATTATATAGATCTAAGCCAGGATACATTATGTAGATCTAAGCCAGGATACATTATATAGATCTAAGCCAGGATACATTATGTAGATCTAAGCCAGAATACATTATATAGATCTAAGCCAGGATACATTATGTAGATCTAAGCCAGGATACATTATATAGATCTAAGCCAGGATACATCATGTAGGTTCAAGCCAGGATACATTATATAGATCTAAGCCAGGATACATTATGTAGATCTAAGCCAGGATACATTATATAGATCTAAGCCAGGATACATTATGTAGATCTAAGCCAGGATACATTATATAGATCTAAGCCAGGATACATTATGTAGATCTAAGCCAGAATACATTATATAGATCTAAGCCAGGATACATCATGTAGGTTCAAGCCAGGATAAGCCAGTGAAGACAGTCACTGTCTTGTGATCAACAGACATTCACTAGTTATTTCATTGATCACAACTCTTTTAATTAAATAAAAACGAAGATTACTTTGAGAAAAAAACCCATCAGCAGTAAAAGCTTAAAACTGAGAATCCAGCTGAAGCCTCCAGTTGAAGCTTCCAACTGAGCCTCCAGCTGAAGCCTCCAGCTGAAGCCTCCAGCTGAGCCTCCAGCTGAAGCCTCCAGCTGAAACCTCCAGCTGAAGCCTCCAGCTGAAGCCTCCAGCTGAAGCCTCCAGCTGAAGCCTCCAGGTGAGCCTCCAGGTGAGCCTCCAGGTGAGCCTCCAGCTGAAGCCTCCAGCTGAGCCTCCAGCTGAAGCCTCCAGCTGAAGCCTCCAGCTGAAGCCTCCAGCTGAAGCCTCCAGGTGAGCCTCCAGGTGAGCCTCCAGGTGAGCCTCCAGCTGAAGCCTCCAGCTGAGCCTCCAGCTGAAGCCTCCAGCTGAAGCCTCCAGCTGAAGCCTCCAGCTGAAGCCTCCAGCTGAGCCTCCAGCTGAAGCCTCCAGCTGAAGCCTCCAGCTGAAGCCTCCAGCTGAGCCTCCAGCTGAGCCTCCAGCTGAAGCCTCCAGCTGAAGCCTCCAGCTGAGCCTCCAGCTGAAGCCTCCAGCTGAAGCCTACAGCTGAAGCCTCCAGCTGAAGCCTCCGCTGAAGCCTCCAGCTGAAGCCTCCAGCTGAGCCTCCAGCTGAAGCCTCCAGCTGAAGCCTCCAGCTGAAGCCTCCAGCTGAGCCTCCAGCTGAGCCTCCAGCTGAGCCTCCAGCTGAGCCTCCAGCTGAGCCTCCAGCTGAGCCTCCAGCTGAGCCTCCAGCTGAAGCCTCCAGCTGAAGCCTCCAGCTGAAGTCTCCAGCTGAAGTCTCCAGCTGAAGCCTCCAGCTGAAGCCTCCAGCTGAAGCCTCCAGCTGAGCCTCCAGCTGAAGCCTCCAGCTGAAGCCTCCAGCTGAAGCCTCCAGCTGAAGCCTCCAGCTGAAGCCTCCAGCTGAAGTCTTCAGTTCTTACAAACAACTCAACTATTTCAGATATATATTAACTAGGTTAGAAATATTAAGAAACTCGCACCGAACAAACCTAAACCCAACTAAAAATTTCACGTTTTTCATAACCTAAATCAGTTCGACTTAGACATTTTACTAAGTTCAAGTCAGAGCGAAACATCGTAGCAAACTTTCTTTCTCTCTCTCTCTCTCTCTCTCTCTCTCCTATGTACGGGTTATTTATGTATTGTTACAGTCACGGTATTGTGCCATCTTGTTATTTATTCTCTAAATCATTTATTCAAGACTGAAGCCTACCTGGAGGGTCGACTTCAGGGTCTACCTGGAGGGTCGACTTCAGGGTCTACCTGGAGGGTCGACTTCAGGGTCTACCTGGAGGGTCGACTTCAGAGTCTACCTGGAGGGTCGACTTCAGGGTCTACCTGGAGGGTCGACTTCAGGGTCTACCTGGAGGGTCGACTTCAGGGTCTACCTGGAGGGTCGACTTCAGGGTCTACCTGGAGGGTCGACTTCAGGATCTACCTGGAGGGTCGACTTCAGAGTCTACCTGGAGGGTCGACTTCAGAGTCTACCTGGAGAGTCGACTTCAGGGTCTACCTGGAGGGTCGACTTCAGGGTCTACCTGGAGGGTCGACTTCAGGGTCTACCTGGAGGGTCGACTTCAGAGTCTACCTGGAGGGCCGACTTCAGGGTCTACCTGGA
>NC_091345.1:14601331-14661331 GCF_038502225.1 Cherax quadricarinatus | reverse complement strand
TGTGTGTGTACTCACCTAATTGTGGTTGCGGGGGTCGATCCATAGCTCCTGGCACCTCCTCTTCGCTGGTCGCTACTAGGTTCACTTTTTCCCTGCTCCATGAGGTTTATCGTACCTCTTTTTAAAGCTATGTATGGATCCTGCTTCCACTACATCACTCTCCAGATTGTTCCACATCCTGGCAACTCTGAGTTTTCGACTTTCAGCTGTGACCCCTTGTTGCTGTGTCTCATCTGTGTGTCTCTCCTGTCTTACAGTGTCGTCATGTCGATTTCCCTTAACCTCTCCTCGCAGGACATACCCCTTAGCTCCAAGGCTAATCTTGTTACAAACCTTGCATTTTCTCTATTTTTTTTTTAGCTTGCTTGACCAAGTGTGGGTTCCATACTGGTGCTACATACTCCAATATGAGCCTTAAGTACACGGTGTACAGAGTCTTGAATGATTCCTTTCGCAGGTGTCGAAATGCTATTCTTAGGTTTGCCAGGCGCCCATATGCTGCAACAGTTATTTGGAAGATCTGTGCCTCAGATGTGCTCGGTATTATACTCACCCCAAGATCTTTTTCCTTGAGTGGAGGTTTGCAGTCTTTGGCCACCTAATATGTACTCCATCTGGGGTCTTCTTTGAGCTTTCACAATCTTCAAGACCTTGTACTTGGTGCGGGTTAAACACCAGGAGCCAATTGTTGCACCAAGCTTGAAACATGTCCAGATCTCTTTGTAGTCCTACCTGATCCTCGTCCGCTTGAATTCTTCTCATTAGCTTCACATCATCTGCAAACAGGGACATCTCTCAATCTATCTCTTCCGGCATGTCATCCACATATAGCAAAAACAGCACTGGTCCTAGGAGTGACCCTCGTGGAACACCGTGCTGGTTATCGTGTATCAGCCCTACCACTCTTGATAATCTTCCCGATGTATATTTGTAAATTGTAAACTTACTTGCATATATATATATATATATATATATATATATATATATATATATATATATATATATATATATATATATATATATATATATATATATATATATATATATATATATATATATATATATATATATATATATATATACGTATATGTATATATATATATATATATATATATATATATATATATATATATATATATATATATATATATATATATATATATATATAAGCAACGTTGTTGGTAGAGACGTTGGTAAGTGAACGTTGTGAGAGTCAGTTGCAAGACAACTCGTTGCAACATGCAACAATTGTTTGACTTATCTTTTGCCACATAACAAATACAAACAACACTGTTTTTGTTAACTTGGTCTTCATGACGCTGCAACTGTGTCTTTGTTTCTGTTCTTATTGACCTGCCTGTAGTTGTTTTGTTGTCAAGTCTTGGGAAAGTCTGTCTTGGGAAAGTCTGTCTTGGGAAAGTCTGTCTTGGGAAAGTCTGTCTTGGGAAAGCCTGTCTTGGGAAAGTCTGTCTTGGGAAAGTCTGTCTTGGGAAAGTCTGTCTTGGGAAAGTCTGTCTTGGGAAAGTCTGTCTTGGGAAAGTCTGTCTTGGGAAAGTCTGTCTTGGGAAAGTCTGTCTTGGGAAAGTCTGTCTTGGGAAAGTCTGTCTTGGGAAAGTCTGTCTTGGGAAAGTCTGTCTTGGGAAAGTCTGTCTTGGGAAAGTCTTATGATAGTTTAATAAAATCTTGAGAAAGTATTTAGAAAATTTCCAAAAATATTGAAACCCTCCTTCTCTTCTTCCTCTTCATCCTCCTTCTCCTCCATCTTTCTTCTCTTCATCTTCCTCCTCCTCCTCCATCCTTCCTCTCCCTGGCTGGGGTCACAGTCTTGTATCAACTTGCTTAATATTACAAGATCATCGACTGAGTGTGTGTCTGAGGTGATGGGTGGGGTGATGGGTGGGGTGATGGGTGGGGTGATGAGTGGGGTGATGGGTGGGGTGATGGGTAGGGTGATGGGTAGGGTGATGGGTGGGGTGATGGGTGGGGTGATGGGTGGGGTGATGGGTAGGGTGATGGGTGGGGTGATGGGTGGGGTGAGGGGTGGGGTGATGGGTGGGGTGATGGGTGGGGTGATGGGTGGGGTGATGGGTGGGGTGATGGGTGGGGTGATGAGTGGGGTGATGGGTGGGGTGATGGGAAGGGTGACGGGTGGGGTGATGGGTGGGTTGATGGGTGTGGTGATGGGTGAGGTGATGAGTGAGGTGATGAGTGAGGTGATGGGTGAGGTGATGGGTGAGGTGATGGGTGAGGTGATGGGTGAGGTGATGGGCGAGGTGATGGGCGAGGTGATGGGCGAGGTGATGGGTGAGGTGATGGGTGAGGTGATGAGTGAGGTGATGGGTAGGATGATGGGTGGAGTGATGGGTGGAGTGATGGGTGGGGTAATGGGTGGGGTGATGGGTCGGGTGATGGGTGGAGTGATGGGTGGAGTGATGGGAGGGGTGATGGGTGGGGTGATAGGTAGGGTGATGGGCGGGGTGATGGGTAGGGTGATAGGTAGGGTGATGGGCGGGGTGATGGGTAGGGTGATGGGTGGGGTTATGGGTGGGGTGATGGGTAGGGTGATGGGTGGGGTGATGGGTGGGGTGATGGGTGGGGTGATGGGTAGGGTGATATGTGGGGTGATGGGTGGGGTGATGGGTGTGGTGATGGGTGGGGTGATGGGTGGGGTAATGGGTGGGGTGATGGGTGGGGTGATGGGTGGAATGATGGGTGAGGTGATGGGTGAGGTGATGGATGGGGTGATGGGTGGGGTGATAGGTGGGGTAATGGGTGGGGTGATGGGTGGGGTGATGGGTGAGGTGATGGGTGAGGTGATGGGTGGGGTGATGGGTGGGGTAATGGGTGGGGTGATGGGTGGGGTGATGTGTGGGGTGATGGGTGGGGTGATGGGTGGGGTGATGGGTAGGGTGATGGGCGGGGTGATGGGTAGGGTCATGGGTGGGGTTATGGGTGGGGTGATGGGTGGGGTGATGGGTAGGGTGATGGGTGGGGTGATGGGTGGGGTGATGGGTGTGGTGATGGGTGGGTTGATGGGTGGAGTGATGGGTGGGGTGATGGGTGGGGTGATGGGTGGGGTGATGGGTAAAGTGATGGGTGGAATGATGGGTGAGGTGAGGGGTGAGGTGATGGATGGGGTGATGGGTGGGGTGATTGGTGGGATGATGGGTGAGGTGATGGGTGGGGTGATGGGTGGGGTGATGGGTGTGGTGATGGGTGGGGTAATGGGTGGAGTGATGGGTGGGGTGATGGGTGAGGTGATGGGTGAGGTGTTGGGTGGGGTGATGGGTGGGGTGATGGGTGGGGTGATGGGTGGAGGTGATGGGTGGGATAATGGGTGAGGTGATGGGTGAGGTGATGGGTGGGGTGATGGGTGGGGTAATGGGTGGGGTGATGGGTGGGGTGATGGGTGGGGTGATGGGTGGGGTGATGGGTGGGGTAATGGGTGGGGTGATGGGCTGGGTGATGGGTGGGGTCATGGGTGGGGTGATGGGTGGGGTGATGAGGGAGGTGATGGGTGAGGTGATGGTTGGGGTGATGGGTGGGGTAATGGGTGGGGTGATGGGAGGGGTGATGGGTGAGGTGATGGACGAGGTGATGGGTGAGGTGATGAGTGAGGTGATGGGTGAGGTGATGAGTGGGATGATGGGTGGGGTGAAGGGTGAGGTGATGGGTGAAGTGATGGGTAAAGTGATGGGTGGGGTGATTTGTGGGGTGATGGGTGGGGTGATGAGTGGGGTGAAGGGTGGGGTGATGGGTGGGGTGATGGGTGGGGTGATGGGCGGGGTGATGGGTGAAGTGATGGGTGAGGTGATGAGTGAGGTGATGGGCGAGGTGTTGGGTGGGGTGAAGGGTGAGGTGATGGATGAGGTGATGGGTGGGGTGATGGGTGGGGTGACGGGTGGGGTGAAAGGTGAGGTGATGGGTGGGGTGATGGGTGGGGTGATGGGTGGGGTGATGGGTGGGGTGATGGGTAGGGTAATGGGTCGGGTGATGGGTGGAGTGAAAGGTGAGGTGATGGGTGAAGTGATGGGTGGGATGAAGGGTGATGTGATGGGTGAGGTGATGGGTGGGGGTGATGGGTGGGGTGATGGGTGGGGTAATGGGTGGAGTGAAGGGTGGGGTGATGGGTGAGGTGATGGGTGGGGTGAAGGGTGAGGCGATGGGTGGGGTGATGGGTGGGGTGATGGATGGACATGGGAAGGACAAATTACTAGTTACTACCATCCATAGGATGGACATGGGGTATGTCCTACTACCCTTGTCCAGCAGGGAGCAGACAAGGGAGGTGTAATTGTACACATGTGTCTTCTTGAAGGTAACACAGGGAGACGTTATTAATGGTACTCGATCTGCAGGCTCCCTCCCTTCCTCCTTTACACCTCCCTGAAGGCTCCCTCCCTTACACCTCCCTGAAGGCTCCCTCCCTTACACCTCCCTGAAGGCTCCCTCCCTCCCTTCCATCTCACTGAAGGCTCCAACCCCTAAATGATAGGATGGATAATGAGAACTTTCAAAACTAGGGATGCCAAACCCATGATGATTCTCTTCAAATCGCTTGCTCTCTCTAGGCTGGAATATTGCTGTACATTAAGGGCCCTTTCCAAGGCAGACGAAACCGCCCACCTGGAGAATATATAGAGAACATTCACTGCACACATAAGTACGATAAAGCACCTAAATTACTGGGAACGGTTGAAGTCCCTTGATTTGTACTCCCTGGAACTCAGGCGAGAAAGATATATGATAATATACACTTAGAAAATCCTAGAGGGACTAGTCCCAAATCTGCACACGGAAATTACTCACTACGAGAGCAAAAGACTGGGCAGAGGTGCAACATCCCCCCAATAAAAAGGGCGCCATGAATACGTTGAGAGGCAACACAGTAAGTGTCAGTGGCCCAAGACTGCTCAACTGCCTCCCAGTATACATAAGGGGGGATTACCATTAGATCCCTGGCTGTCTTCAAGGGGAGCTGGACAGATACTTAAGTCAGTACCTGACCAGCTGGGCTGTGGTTCTTAGGTCGGTTTGCCTGCGGCCAGCAGTAATAGCCTGGCTGGTCTCGGACGGGGCGTTGACTCCTGAAACCCCTTCCAGGTATACTCCAGGTATACTCCCTTGCACCTTACTGAAGACTCCTCCCTCCCTTGCACCTCACCGAAAGCTCCCTTCTTACGTAAGAGCTCCCTTTCTTCCTCAACAGCACTCCTACCTTCCTCCAGAGCACTCCTCTCTCAGCACACCCTCCCTCCCTCCTCCACAGCAGTCCTTCCTTCCTGAGAACACCCTCCCTTCCTGCTTCAGAGCCCTCCTCCTCCTCCCTTCCTGAGGACTCCCTGTCTTCCTAAAAGCTCCCTCATACTGCACCATTACAGGGAGACCCAACACGACCATCAACATTATCACGTGTCCCGAACATTAACAACCACCGCAGTACTTGTTGTAACTCACGATTCAATTTGCAAGAGACGAGTTGCATTGTTATAAACTGAAGCTTCGCGGCGCGTTCGTTCGTCCCGCGAGCAAATGTTTGCGCAATGAACGCGATTGGAATTTCCGGCGAATGGTGAGAAATGCATGGAACAAGGCGAGCAGTTGTTCCAGTTGTACCACCAGGGTAAATATTTGAGTAGTATTGTCCCCGGAGACCAAAACAATGTCATCTGGCGGAGAGAGAGGGAGAGAGAGGTAGAGAGAGAGAGAGAGAGAGAGAGAGAGAGAGAGAGAGAGAGAGAGAGAAACTACTTGGTATTCCACTGTTTTTGGAGGTGCAAGTAAGATAGTGTTCCAGAGGACTATCTCCCAGAGTCACTTGTCATACCGAAATGACCTCCATCTATCCTGCTGCTGTGACCTCAAGTGACCTCCATCTATTCTGCTGCTGTGACCTCACGTGACCTCCATCTATCCTGCTGCTGTGACCTCACGTGACCTCCATCTATCCTGTTGCTCTGACCTCTCGTGACCTCCATCTATCTTGCTGCTGTGATCTCACGTAACCTCCATCTATTCTGCTGTGACCTCTCATGACCTCCAGCTATCGTGCTGCTGCGACCTTACGTGACCTCCATCTACCCTGCTTCTGTGGCCTCTCATGACCTCACCTGTCTGCAGCATCCAGATGAAGATAAAAAGTGACACCTGGAATATGATGCTGTCATGCTGCAGTTAGTATGAGTGACATGAGGCATAAAGAGACATGAGGTCATTAGGGGTCACAGTGTGAGAAGAGCTTGAGGAATCATGAAGTAGAGAATATGCACTGAGAAGCATATATCTCTGAGGGTATATACAATGAGAAGTATGTATCTCAGGTATATACACTGAGAAGTAGGTATCTCAGGTATATACACTGAGAAATATGTATCTCAAGTATATACACTGATAAGAGTGTATCTCTTAGGGCATATACACAGAGATACACTGACCTCAAAAGAGGTCAGCCCCAACAGAGGTCATTCCCAACAAAGGTCAACCCCAACAGAGATAAACCCCAATAGAAGTCAACCCCAATACAGGTCAACCCCAGCTAGAAGTCAACCCCCAACAGAGGTTAGCCCCAACAAAGGTCAGCCCCCAGAGGTCAGCCTCAACGAAGGTCAGCCCCAACAGAGGTCAGCCACACCAAAAGTCAACCCCAGCAGAGGTCAGCCCCAACTGACCATTGGTATTTCCTCTGTCACTTAGCTAGCATAGATGCATAATACCTTTATTGGCAATGAAGAATTCAGATATAGTTCACAATATATGAGTGTAACATTGTGGGTTGCTGCTGCTGCTGCTGCTGCTGCTGCTGCTGCTGCTGCTGCTGCTGCTGCTCCACTTAAAGGGGACATCTCGCGGACACTGCCTTTACTGTTCCCGCATTGAACTCTTGACTTCTACCATGACTCCACACGTTGAAAGACTTCCTCCATTACTCCACCCACGAACACACCCTTCACTCCTACCCGTCTCCCCGTCACTCAACTCCTGGCCCCCTTCTGTCACTCTACCGGTGGAGGGACTCCCTCCACGGCTCTCAGAGGAAGGGAAGGGTACCCGAGGGCGGTTTTCTAGCTTCTAGGAATGCCTCGGGTAGGCAGACCCCTCTCGTACTCCTAGCTGGCAAACACCATAGGTTAGATCTGCTCCATGTTAGTGTATATCCACTGGTTTCTGAAGTGTTATTCATTAGTTTGTTTACCTCGTGCTCTACCTTGGAACAAAGTTGTAAAAAGTGTATTTTTAACATCTTCTGTTGTGCGATAAAGACACAGAGTGACTCCCTACATAACAACCTAGGCACACAGGTCAGGCTCAACACAGTGACTCCCTACATAACAACCTAGGCACACAGGTCAGGCTCAACACAGTGACTCCCGACATAACAACCTAGGCACACAGGTCAGGCTCAACACAGTGACTCCGGACATAACAACCTAGGCACACAGGTCAGGCTCAACACAGTGACTCCCTACATAACAACCTAGGCACACAGGTCAGGCTCAACACAGTGACTCCCTACATAACAACCTAGGCACACAGGTCAGGCTCAACACAGTGACTCCCGACATAACAACCTAGGCACACAGGTCAGGCTCAACACAGTGACTCCCTACATAACAACCTAGGCACACAGGTCAGGCTCAACACAGTGACTCCCGACATAACAACCTAGGCACACAGGTCAGGCTCAACACAGTGACTCCCGACATAACAACCTAGGCACACAGGTCAGGCTCAACACAGTGACTCCCTACATAACAACCTAGGCACACAGGTCAGGCTCAACACAGTGACTCCCTACATAACAACCTAGGCACACAGGTCAGGCTCAAGACAGTGACTCCCGACATAACAACCTAGGCACACAGGTCAGGCTCAACACAGTGACTCCCGACATAACAACCTAGGCACACAGGTCAGGCTCAACACAGTGACTCCCTACATAACAACCTAGGCACACAGGTCAGGCTCAACACAGTGACTCCCTACATAACAACCTAGGCACACAGGTCAGGCTCAACACAGTGACTCCCTACATAACAACCTAGGCACACAGGTCAGGCTCAACACAGTGACTCCCTACATAACAACCTAGGCACACAGGTCAGGCTCAACACAGTGACTCCCTACATAACAACCTAGGCACACAGGTCAGGCTCAACACAGTGACTCCCGACATAACAACCTAGGCACACAGGTCAGGCTCAACACAGTGACTCCCGACATAACAACCTAGGCACACAGGTCAGGCTCAACACAGTGACTCCCTACATAACAACCTAGGCACACAGGTCAGGCTCAACACAGTGACTCCCTACATAACAACCTAGGCACACAGGTCAGGCTCAACACAGTGACTCCCGACATAACAACCTAGGCACACAGGTCAGGCTCAACACAGTGACTCCTGACATAACAACCTAGGCACACAGGTCAGGCTCAACACAGTGACTCCCTACATAACAACCTAGGCACACAGGTCAGGCTCAACACAGTGACTCCCTACATAACAACCTAGGCAGACAGGTCAGGCTCAACACAGTGACTCCCTACATAACAACCTAGGCACACAGGTCAGGCTCAACACAGTGACTCCCGACATAACAACCTAGGCACACAGGTCAGGCTCAACACAGTGACTCCTGACATAACAACCTAGGCACACAGGTCAGGCTCAACACAGTGACTCCCTACATAACAACCTAGGCACACAGGTCAGGCTCAAGACAGTGACTCCCGACATAACAACCTAGGCACACAGGTCAGGCTCAAGACAGTGACTCCCGACATAACAACCTAGGCACACAGGTCAGGCTCAAGACAGTGACTCCCGACATAACAACCTAGGCACACAGGTCAGGCTCAAGACAGTGACTCCCGACATAACAACCTAGGCACACAGGTCAGGCTCAACACAGTGACTCCCGACATAACAACCTAGGCACACAGGTCAGGCTCAACACAGTGACTCCCGACATAACAACCTAGGCACACAGGTCAGGCTCAACACAGTGACTCCCTACATAACAACCTAGGCACACAGGTCAGGCTCAAGACAGTGACTCCCGACATAACAACCTAGGCACACAGGTCAGGCTCAACACAGTGACTCCCTACATAACAACCTAGGCACACAGGTCAGGCTCAAGACAGTGACTCCCGACATAACAACCTAGGCACACAGGTCAGGCTCAACACAGTGACTCCCTACATAACAACCTAGGCACACAGGTCAGGCTCAACACAGTGACTCCTGACATAACAACCTAGGCACACAGGTCAGGCTCAACACAGTGACTCCCTACATAACAACCTAGGCACACAGGTCAGGCTCAACACAGTGACTCCCTACATAACAACCTAGGCACACAGGTCAGGCTCAACACAGTGACTCCCTACATAACAACCTAGGCACACAGGTCAGGCTCAAGACAGTGACTCCCGACATAACAACCTAGGCACACAGGTCAGGCTCAACACAGTGACTCCCTACATAACAACCTAGGCACACAGGTCAGGCTCAACACAGTGACTCCCTACATAACAACCTAGGCACACAGGTCAGGCTCAAGACAGTGACTCCCGACATAACAACCTAGGCACACAGGTCAGGCTCAACACAGTGACTCCCGACATAACAACCTAGGCACACAGGTCAGGCTCAAGACAGTGACTCCCTACATAACAACCTAGGCACACAGGTCAGGCTCAACACAGTGACTCCCGACATAACAACCTAGGCACACAGGTCAGGCTCAACACAGTGACTCCCTACATAACAACCTAGGCACACAGGTCAGGCTCAACACAGTGACTCCTGACATAACAACCTAGGCACACAGGTCAGGCTCAACACAGTGACTCCCTACATAACAACCTAGGCACACAGGTCAGGCTCAACACAGTGACTCCCGACATAACAACCTAGGCACACAGGTCAGGCTCAACACAGTGACTCCCTACATAACAACCTAGGACCACAGGTCAGGCTCAACACAGTGACTCCTGACATAACAACCTTGGCACACAGGTCAGGCTCAACACAATGACTCCCTACATAACAACCTAGGCACACAGGTCAGGCTCAACACAGTGACTCCCTACATAACAACCTAGGCACACAGGTCAGGCTCAACACAGTGACTCCCTACATAACAACCTAGGACCACAGGTCAGGCTCAACACAGTGACTCCTGACATAACAACCTAGGCACACAGGTCAGGCTCAACACAGTGACTCCCTACATAACAACCTAGGCACACAGGTCAGGCTCAACACAGTGACTCCCTACATAACAACCTAGGCACACAGGTCAGGCTCAACACAGTGACTCCCTACATAACAACCTAGGCACACAGGTCAGGCTCAACACAGTGACTCCCTACATAACAACCTAGGCACACAGGTCAGGCTCAACACAGTGACTCCCGACATAACAACCTAGGCACACAGGTCAGGCTCAACACAGTGACTCCCTACATAACAACCTAGGCACACAGGTCAGGCTCAACACAGTGACTCCCTACATAACAAACTAGGACCACAGGTCAGGCTCAACACAGTGACTCCTGACATAACAACCTAGGCACACAGGTCAGGCTCAACACAGTGACTCCCTACATAACAACCTAGGCACACAGGTCAGGCTCAACACAGTGACTCCCTACATAACAACCTAGGCACACAGGTCAGGCTCAACACAGTGACTCCCTACATAACAACCTAGGCACACAGGTCAGGCTCAACACAGTGACTCCCTACATAACAACCTAGGCACACAGGTCAGGCTCAACACAGTGACTCCCTACATAACAACCTAGGCACACAGGTCAGGCTCAACACAGTGACTCCCTACATAACAACCTAGGACCACAGGTCAGGCTCAACACAGTGACTCCTGACATAACAACCTAGGCACACAGGTCAGGCTCAACACAGTGACTCCCTACATAACAACCTAGGCACACAGGTCAGGCTCAACACAGTGACTCCCTACATAACAACCTAGGCACACAGGTCAGGCTCAACACAGTGACTCCCCACATAACAACCTAGGCACACAGGTCAGGCTCAACACAGTGACTCCCTACATAACAACCTAGGCACACAGGTCAGGCTCAACACAGTGACTCCCTACATAACAACCTAGGCACACAGGTCAGGCTCAACACAGTGACTCCCTACATAACAACCTAGGACCACAGGTCAGGCTCAACACAGTGACTCCTGACATAACAACCTAGGCACACAGGTCAGGCTCAACACAGTGACTCCCTACATAACAACCTAGGCACACAGGTCAGGCTCAACACAGTGACTCCCTACATAACAACCTAGGCACACAGGTCAGGCTCAACACAGTGACTCCCTACATAACAACCTAGGCACACAAGTCAGGCTCAACACAGTGACTCCCTACATAACAACCTAGGACCACAGGTCAGGCTCAACACAGTGACTCCCTACATAACAACCTAGGCACACAGGTCAGGCTCAACACAGTGACTCCCTACATAACAACCTAGGCACACAGGTCAGGCTCAACACAGTGACTCCCTACATAACAACCTAGGCACACAGGTCAGGCTCAACACAGTGACTCCCTACATAACAACCTAGGCACACAGGTCAGGCTCAACACAGTGACTCCCTACATAACAACCTAGGCACACAGGTCAGGCTCAACACAGTGACTCCCTACATAACAACCTAGGCAGACAGGTCAGGCTCAACACAGTGACTCCCTACATAACAACCTAGGCACACAGGTCAGGCTCAACACAGTGACTCTCTACATAACAACCTAGGCACACAGGTCAGGCTCAACACAGTGACTCCCTACATAACAACCTAGGCACACAGGTCAGGCTCAACACAGTGACTCCCTACATAACAACCTAGGCACACAGGTCAGGCTCAAGACAGTGACTCCCGACATAACAACCTAGGCACACAGGTCAGGCTCAACACAGTGACTCCCGACATAACAACCTAGGCACACAGGTCAGGCTCAACACAGTGACTCCCGACATAACAACCTAGGCACACAGGTCAGGCTCAACACAGTGACTCCCGACATAACAACCTAGGCACACAGGTCAGGCTCAACACAGTGACTCCCTACATAACAACCTAGGACCACAGGTCAGGCTCAACACAGTGACTCCCGACATAACAACCTAGGCACACAGGTCAGGCTCAACACAGTGACTCCCTACATAACAACCTAGGCACACAGGTCAGGCTCAACACAGTGACTCCCGACATAACAACCTAGGCACACAGGTCAGGCTCAACACAGTGACTCCCGACATAACAACCTAGGCACACAGGTCAGGCTCAACACAGTGACTCCCTACATAACAACCTAGGCACACAGGTCAGGCTCAACACAGTGACTCCCTACATAACAACCTAGGCACACAGGTCAGGCTCAACACAGTGACTCCCGACATAACAACCTAGGCACACAGGTCAGGCTCAACACAGTGACTCCCTACATAACAACCTAGGCACACAGGTCAGGCTCAACACAGTGACTCCCTACATAACAACCTAGGCACACAGGTCAGGCTCAACACAGTGACTCCCGACATAACAACCTAGGCACACAGGTCAGGCTCAACACAGTGACTCCCGACATAACAACCTAGGCACACAGGTCAGGCTCAACACAGTGACTCCCTACATAACAACCTAGGCACACAGGTCAGGCTCAACACAGTGACTCCCTACATAACAACCTAGGCACACAGGTCAGGCTCAACACAGTGACTCCCTACATAACAACCTAGGCACATAGGTCAGGCTCAACACAGTGACTCCCTACATAACAACCTAGGCACACAGGTCAGGCTCAACACAGTGACTCCCTACATAACAACCTAGGCACACAGGTCAGGCTCAACACAGTGACTCCCTACATAGCAACCTAGGCACACAAGTCAGGCTCAACACAGTGACTCCCTACATAACAACCTAGGCACACAGGTCAGGCTCAACACAGTGACTCCCTACATAGCAACCTAGGCACACAAGTCAGGCTCAACACAGTGACTCCCTACATAACAACCTAGGCACACAGGTCAGGCTCAACACAGTGACTCCCTACATAGCAACCTAGGCACACAAGTCAGGCTCAACACAGTGACTCCCTACATAACAACCTAGGCACACAAGTCAGGCTCAACACAGTGACTCCCTACATAGCAACCTAGGCACACAGGTCAGGCTCAACACAGTGACTCCCTACATAACAACCTAGGCACACAGGTCAGGCTCAACACAGTGACTCCCTACATAGCAACCTAGGCACACAAGTCAGGCTCAACACAGTGACTCCCTACATAACAACCTAGGCACACAAGTCAGGCTCAACACAGTGACTCCCTACATAGCAACCTAGGCACACAGGTCAGGCTCAACACAGTGACTCCCTACATAACAACCTAGGCACACAGGTCAGGCTCAACACAGTGACTCCCTACATAACAACCTAGGCACACAGGTCAGGCTCAACACAGTGACTCCCTACATAGCAACCTAGGCACACAAGTCAGGCTCAACACAGTGACTCCCTACATAACAACCTAGGCACACAGGTCAGGCTCAACACAGTGACTCCCTACATAACAACCTAGGCACACAAGTCAGGCTCAACACAGTGACTCCCTACATAGCAACCTAGGCACACAGGTCAGGCTCAACACAGTGACTCCCTACATAACAACCTAGGCACACAGGTCAGGCTCAACACAGTGACTCCCTACATAACAACCTAGGCACACAGGTCAGGCTCAACACAGTGACTCCCTACATAGCAACCTAGGCACACAGGTCAGGCTCAACACAGTGACTCCCTACATAGCAACCTAGGCACACAGGTCAGGCTCAACACAGGTCCAAAGTATACAAGTCACAACACCCAGCAGGTCGTGCTGGGTTCTATAAGAAACAGAACCCAGCACGAGGTTCACATCCTAAGTTCCTTTATGAAAGCAAATAAAAAAATATTCACTTGGTAATTATCAAAGAAGATATAAATTTACAGAAAAAACGTAAGTTTATTATAACAATAAATAGAAAAATATAAAGTCAAATAACTCGACTCGATCAAAATTGAATAATTGAAAAAATAAATTAAAATGACTGATGCTAATAATGGACGATTTACTGGTATATTGAAGCCTCCGTTGATACTGTGTGTTGATACTGTGTGTTAATACTGTGTGTTGATACTGTGTGTTGATACTGTGTGTTGATACTGTGTGTTGATACTGTGTGTTGATACTGTGTGTTGATACTGTGTGTTGATACTGTGTGTTGATACTGTGTGTTGATACTGTGTGTTAATACTGTGTGTTGATACTGTGTGTTGATACTGTGTGTTGATATTGTGTGTTGATACTGTGTGTTGATACTGTGTGTTGATACTGTGTGTTGATACTGTGTGTTAACACTGTGTGTTGATACTGTGTGTTGATACTGTGTGTTAATACTGTGTGTTGATACTGTGTGTTGATACTGTGTGTTGATACTGTGTGTTGATACTGTGTGTTGATACTGTGTGTTGATACTGTGTGTTGATACTGAGTGTTGATACTGTGTGTTGATACTGTGTGTTGATACTGTGTGTTGATACTGTGTGTTAATACTGTGTGTTGATACTGTGTGTTGATACTGTGTGTTGATACTGTGTGTTAATACTGTGTGTTGATACTGTGTGTTGATACTGTGTGTTAATACTGTGTGTTGATACTGTGTGTTGATACTGTGTGTTAATACTGTGTGTTGATACTGTGTGTTGATACTGTGTGTTGATACTGTGTGTTGATACTGTGTGTTGATACTGTGTGTTGATACTGTGTGTTAATACTGTGTGTTGATACTGTGTGTTGATACTGTGTATTAATACTGTGTGTTGATACTGTGTGTTGATACTGTGTGTTAATACTGTGTGTTGATACTGTGTGTTGATACTGTGTGTTGATACTGTGTGTTGATACTGTGTGTTGATACTGTGTGTTAATACTGTGTGTTGATACTGTGTGTTGATACTGTGTGTTGATACTGTGTGTTGATACTGTGTGTTGATACTGTGTGTTGATACTGTGTGTTGATACTGTGTGTTGATACTGTGTGTTGATACTGTGTGTTGATACTGTGTGTTGA
This sequence comes from Cherax quadricarinatus, assembly GCF_038502225.1. NCBI lineage: Eukaryota > Metazoa > Arthropoda > Malacostraca > Decapoda > Parastacidae > Cherax > Cherax quadricarinatus. The sequence continues at coordinate 14,646,165 of NC_091345.1, read as the reverse complement.
TACTGTGTGTTGATACTGTGTGTTGATACTGTGTGTTGATACTGTGTGTTAATACTGTGTGTTGATACTGTGTGTTGATATTGTGTGTTAATACTGTGTGTTGATACTGTGTGTTGATACTGTGTGTTAATACTGTGTGTTGATACTGTGTGTTAATACTGTGTGTTGATACTGTGTGTTGATACTGTGTATTAATACTGTGTGTTGATACTGTGTGTTGACACTGTGTGTTAATACTGTGTGTTGATACTGTGTGTTGATACTGTGTGTTGATACTGTGTGTTGATACTGTGTGTTGATACTGTGTGTTAATACTCTGTGTTGATACTGTGTGTTGATACTGTGTGTTGATACTGTGTGTTGATACTGTGTGTTAATACTGTGTGTTGATACTGTGTGTTGATACTGTGTGTTAATACTGTGTGTTGATACTGTGTGTTGATACTGTGTGTTAATACTGTGTCTTGATACTGTGTGTTGATACTGTGTGTTAATACTGTGTGTTGATACTGTGTGTTGATACTGTGTGTTAATACTGTGTGTTGATACTGTGTGTTGATACTGTGTGTTGATACTGTGTGTTGATACTGTGTGTTAATACTGTGTGTTGATACTGTGTGTTGATACTGTGTGTTGATACTGTGCGTTGATGCTGTGTGTTGATACTGTGTGTTGATACTGTGTGTTGATACTGTGTGTTGATACTGTGTGTTGATACTGTGTGTTGATACTGTGTGTTGATACTGTGTGTTAATACCGTGTGTTAATACTGTGTGTTGATACTGTGTGTTGATACTGTGTGTTGATACTGTGTGTTGATACTGTGTGTTGATACTGTGTGTTGATACAGTGTGTTGATACTGTGTGTTGATACTGTGTGTTGACACTGTGTGTTGATACTGTGTGTTGATACTGTGTGTTAATACTGTGTGTTGATACTGTGTGTTAATACTGTGTGTTGATACTGTGTGTTGATACTGTGTGTTGATACTGTGTGTTAATACTGTGTGTTGATACTGTGTGTTGATACTGTGTGTTAATACTGTGTGTTGATACTGTGTGTTGATACTGTGTGTTAATACTGTGTGTTGATACTGTGTGTTGATACTGTGTGTTAATACTGTGTGTTGATACTGTGTGTTGATTCTGTGTGTTGATACTGTGTGTTGATACTGTGTGTTGATACTGTGTGTTAATACTGTGTGTTGATACTGTGTGTTGATACTGTGTGTTGATACTGTGTGTTGATACTGTGTGTTAATACTGTGTGTTGATACTGTGTGTTAATACTGTGTGTTGATACTGTGTGTTGATACTGTGTGTTAATACTGTGTGTTGATACTGTGTGTTGATACGGTGTGTTAATACTGTGTGTTGATACTGTGTGTTGATACTGTGTGTTAATACTGTGTGTTGATACTGTGTGTTGATACTGTGTGTTGATACTGTGTGTTGATACTGTGTGTTAATACTGTGTGTTGATACTGTGTGTTGATACTGTGTGTTGATACTGTGCGTTGATGCTGTGTGTTGATACTGTGTGTTGATACTGTGTGTTGATACTGTGTGTTGATACTGTGTGTTAATACTGTGTGTTGATACTGTGTGTTGATACTGTGTGTTGATACTGCGCGTTGATTGTGTGTGTTGATACTGTGTGTTGATACTGTGTTGATACTGTGTGTTGATACTGTGTGTTGATACTGTGTGTTGATACTGTGTGTTGATACTGTGTGTTGATACTGTGTGTTAATACCGTGTGTTAATACTGTGTGTTGATACTGTGTGTTGATACTGTGTGTTGATACTGTGTGTTGATACTGTGTGTTGATACTGTGTGTTGATACTGTGTGTTGATACTGTGTGTTGATACTGTGTGTTGATACTGTGTGTTAATACTGTGTGTTGATACTGTGTGTTGATACTGTGTGTTGATACTGTGTGTTGATACTGTGTGTTGATACTGTGTGTTGATACAGGGTGTTGATACTGTGTGTTGATACTGGGTGTTGATACTGGGTGTTGATACTGTGTTGATACTGTGTGTTGATACTGTGTGTTGATACTGTGTGTTGATACTGTGTGTTGATACTGGGTGTTGATACTGGGTGTTGATACTGTGTTGATACTGTGTGTTGATACTGTGTGTTGATACTGTGTGTTGATACTGTGTGTTGATACTGTGTGTTAATACTCTGTGTTGATACTGTGTGTTAATACCGTGTGTTGATACTGTGTTGATACTGTGTGTTGATACTGTGTGTTGATACTGTGTGTTGATACTGTGTGTTGATACTGTGTGTTGATACTGTGTGTTGATACTGTGTGTTAATACCGTGTGTTGATACTGTGTGTTGATACTGTGTGTTGTTACTGTGTGTTAATACTGTGTGTTGATACTGTGTGTTGATACTGTGTGTTGATACTGTGTGTTGACACTGTGTGTTGATACTGTGTGTTGATACTGTGTGTTGATACTGTGTGTTAATACTGTGTGTTGATACTGTGTGTTGATACTGTGTGTTGATACTGTGTGTTGATACTGTGTGTTAATACCGTGTGTTGATACTGTGTGTTGATACTGTGTGTTGATACTGTGTGTTGATACTGTGTGTTGATACTCTGTTGATACTGTGTGTTGATACTGTGTGTTGATACTGTGAGTTGATACTGTGTGTTGATACTGTGTGTTAATACCGTGTGTTGATACTGTGTGTTGATACTGTGTGTTAATACCGTGTGTTGATACTGTGTGTTGATACTGTGTGTTGATACTGTGTGTTGATACTGTGTGTTAATACTGTGTGTTGATACTCTGTTGATACTGTGTGTTGATACTGTGTGTTGATACTGTGTGTTGATACTGTGTGTTAATACCGTGTGTTGATACTGTGTGTTGATACTGTGTGTTGATACTGTGTGTTGATACTGTGTGTTGATACTGTGTGTTGATACTCTGTTGATACTGTGTGTTGATACTGTGTGTTGATACTGTGTGTTAATACTGTGTGTTGATACTGTGTGTTGATACTGTGTGTTGATACTGTGTGTTGATACTGTGTGTTGATACTGTGTGTTGATACTGTGTATTGATACTGTGGGTTGATACTGTGTGTTGATACTGTGTGTTGATACTGTGTGTTGATACTGTGTGTTGATACTGTGTGTTGATACTGTGTGTTAATATTGTGTGTTGATACTGTGTGTTGATACTGTGTGTTGATACTGTGTGTCGATACTGTGTGTTGATACTGTGTGTTTATACTGTGTGTTGATACTGTGTGTTGATACTGTGTGTTGATATTGTGTGTTAATGATGTGTGTTGATACTGTGTGTTGATACTGTGTGTTGATACTGTGGGTTGATACTGTGTGTTGATACTGTGTGTTGATACTGTGTGTTGATACTGTGTGTTGATACTGTGTGTTGATACTGTGTTGATACTGTGTGTTGATACTGTGTGTTAATATTGTGTGTTGATACTGTGTGTTGATACTGTGTGTTGATAATGTGTGTCGATACTGTGTGTTGATACTGTGTGTTGATACTGTGTGTTGACACTGTGTGTTGATACTGTGTGTTGATACTGTGTGTTAATACTGTGTGTTGATACTGTGTGTTGATACTGTGTATTAATACTGTGTGTTGATACTGTGTGTTCATACTGTGTGTTGATACTGTGTGTTGATACTGTTTGTTGATACAGTGTGTTGATACTGTGTGTTGATACTGTGGGTTAATACTGTGTGTTGATACAGTGTGTTGATACTGTGTGTTGATACTGTGTGTTGATACTGTGTGTTGATACTGTGTGTTGATACTGTGTGTTGATACTGTGTGTTGATACTGTGTGTTAATACCGTGTGTTGATACTGTGTGTTGATACTGTGTGTTGATACTGTGTGTTGATACTGTGTTGATACTGTGTGTTGATACTGTGTGTTGATATTGTGTGTTAATACTGTGTGTTGATACTGTGTGTTGATACTGTGTGTTGATACTGTGTGTCGATACTGTGTGTTGATACTGTGTGTTGATACTGTGTGTTGACACTGTGTGTTGATACTGTGTGTTGATACTATGTGTTAATACTGTGTGTTGATACTGTGTGTTGATACTGTGTATTAATACTGTGTGTTGATACTGTGTGTTGATACTGTGTGTTGATACTGTGTGTTGATACTGTTTGTTGATACTGTGTGTTGATACTGTGTGTTGATACTGTGGGTTAATACTGTGTGTTGATACTGTGTGTTGATACTGTGTGTTGATACTGCGTGTTGATACTGTTTGTTGATACTGTGTGTTGATACTGTGTTTTGATACTGTGGGTTAATACTGTGTGTTGATACTGTGTGTTGATACTGTGTGTTGATACTGTGTGTTGATACTGTGTGTTGATACTGTGTGTTGATACTGTGTGTTAATACCGTGTGTTGATACTGTGAGTTGATACTGTGTGTTGATACTGTGTGTTGATACTGTGTTGATACTGTGTGTTGATACTGTGTGTTGATACTGTGTGTTAATACTGTGTGTTGATACTGTGTGTTGATACTGTGTGTTGATACTGTGGGTTGATACTGTGTGTTGATACTGTGTGTTGATACTGTGTGTTGATACTGTGTGTTGATACTGTGTGTTCATACTGTGTGTTAATACTGTGTGTTGATACTGTGTGTTGATACTGTGTGTTGATACTGTGTGTTGATACTGTGTGTTGATAATGTGTGTTGATAGTGTGTGTTGATAGTGTGTGTTGATACTGGGTGTTGATACTGTGTTGATACTGTGTGTTGATAGTGTGTGTTGATACTGTGTGTTGATACTGTGTGTTGATACTGTGTGTTGATACTGTGTGTTGATACTGTGTGTTAATACTGTGTGTTGATACTGTGTGTTGATTCTGTGTGTTGATACTGTGTGTTGATACTGTGTGTTGATACTGTGTGTTAATACTGTGTGTTGATACTGTGTGTTGATACTGAGTGTTGATACTGTGTGTTGATACTGTGTGTTGATACTGTGTTAATACTGTGTGTTGATACTGTGTGTTGATACTGTGTGTTGATACTGTGCGTTGATACTGTGTGTTGATACTGTGTGTTAATACTGTGTGTTGATACTGTGTGTTGATACTGTGTATTGATACTGTGTGTTGATACTGTTTGTTGATACTGTGTGTTGATACTGTGTGTTGATACTGTGGGTTAATACTGTGTGTTGATACTGTGTGTTGATACTGTGTGTTGATACTCTGTGTTGATATTGTGTGTTGATACTGTGTGTTGATACTGTGTGTTGATACTGTGTGTTGATACTGTGTGTTGATACTGTGTGTTGATACTGTGTGTTAATACTGTGTGTTGATACTGTGTGTTGATACTGTGTGTTAATACTGTAAGTTGATACTGTGTGTTGATACTGTGTGTTGATATTGTGTGTTGATACTGTGTGTTGATACTGTGTGTTGATACTGTGTGTTGATACTGTGTGTTGATACTGTGTGTTGATACTGTGTGTTGATACTGTGTGTTGATACTGTGTGTTGATACTGTGTGTTGATACCGTGTGTTGATACTGTGTGTTGATACTGTGTGTTGATACTGTGTGTTGATACTGTGTGTTGATACTGTGTGTTGATACTCTGTTGATACTGTGTGTTGATACTGTGTGTTGATACTGTGTGTTAATACTGTGTGTTGATACTGTGTGTTGATACTGTGTGTTGATACTGTGTGTTGATACTGTGTGTTGATACTGTGGGTTGATACTGTGGGTTGATACTGTGTGTTGATACTGTGTGTTGATACTGTGTGTTGATACTGTGTGTTGATACTGTGTTAATATTGTGTGTTGATACTGTGTGTTGATACTGTGTGTTGATACTGTGTGTCGATACTGTGTGTTGATACTGTGTGTTTATACTCTGTGTTGATACTGTGGGTTGATACTGTGTGTTGATACTGTGTGTTGATACTGTGTGTTGATACTGTGTGTTGATACTGTGTGTTGATACTGTGTTGATACTGTGTGTTGATACTGTGTGTTAATACTGTGTGTTGATACTGTGTGTTGATACTGTGTGTTGATACTGTGTGTCGATACTGTGTGTTGATACTGTGTGTTGATACTGTGTGTTGACACTGTGTGTTGATACTGTGTGTTGATACTGTGTGATAATACTGTGTGTTGATACTGTGTGTTGATACTGTGTATTAATACTGTGTGTTGATACTGTGTGTTCATACTGTGTGTTCATACTGTGTGTTGATACTGTGGGTTAATACTGTGTGTTGATACTGTGTGTTGATACTGTGTGTTTGTTGCAACCCCTGAATGGGTTACAATGATTATTATGTATATATGTAATGTATATTATCTTTTCATATAATTTTATATTGCTTATATTTGCGATAATAGCTAAATCGTAAATGTATGACTTTATATTATTATTTGACTGTTATATTGTTATTTAGCTTATGTTGTTAGGATGTATATAAAATGTGCTCAGTTAGGCTTGATTGTCAAACTACTATAATTATCGCTTGTCGCTCGTTATACTGCCGGCTTCTGAGCTGCAGTTGTCCACGTAGCTATCACGTGATCGAGGGGGGGGTGTCCTCACCTCTCGTGAAATTGTCAGTCTGCTGGAGACTCGCTTGCTGGTTGGACAGCTTGTCTGTCTGACAGTCTGCTGGAGACTCGCTTGCTGGTTGGACAGATTGTCTGTCTCATTATTCTTGTTAGTTCTGTAGAACTTTGTTCACAGAACATTGTAAAGACTTAGTGATTTTCGACGTTGTACTGAGGTTGTGTGTCACAGACACTCTGAGTATCTCAGGTCCTTAGCGATAGCTTCTGCCCTAATTTTGTACTGGTTCCTGTGTATTGTCACAGTCACAATTTTACCTATGCTGAACAAAGATTCAGTATTATGGGAGTTTCGTAACTTTTGTGGAGGATCTGCTGATGGTCCCTACTTAGTGTCATTATATTATTTCCCAGTTCCTGATTCTGTGTCGCAGTCGCTTGATATTGCGTTGCTATTGGGCTTAGCATTCTTTGTTGTTCAAGCAGACTGTTCGGGTTGCCAGTCGGTCAAGAAGTTAGTTTATTTGAGGACTTTGTCAGTCACTTGTTTAAGTCTTATTCGAGTCTTGAGACATAGCTAACTACTAAAGAGCACTTACACGCATACACACTTGTACATATTTGTAATATCTTATTGAATGTTAATGTACCTGACGGTACTTAAGAATTATAAATGTGATATGTGCTTTCAGCACAATAATATTGAACTCGAGAGATTGATTTTATTTTGATTGATGTGATTTAATTTACTTTGATAATATACCTCTAGACAACTTATAGACTTAATAAATTTATTAAATTTTAATTTCTCTAGTTAGTAGCCTACCAGTTGTAATCCTAAAGCACTATTGAACCATACTGAATTTTAATGGATAATTGGACAAGGATACTGACTACTTGTTACGAAAACCCAGTAACAGGCTGGATGCTAGAAGGGCAGTCCTTTCTAGTATTCACTGGAGATCTCTAAGCTTTTAGAATCGCGTTTTTTGTAACAAATGGGGGCCTGTCCGGGAGGCTCTTGATCCAAGGTGTTGGAGAAATTGTCCAGTTTGACATACTAGTACTTCTATGATCAAACACTTTGAGTACTTTCCTAATCTGAAGACTTTGAGTTTAGTCTTGTACAACATACCAGGTGGATGTATGTACTTGACTGAGTCTCTTGATCCAAGGACATGGAAATACTGTTTATGAGTTCTAGCTCTAAGACAACCAACACTAAAATTCCTATTAGGATTATAGTTTCCCATGATCACTCTCTCGTAGTACAATTATTTTCGTGATGTATGCCAAAGTGAAACAGTTAATTGATACTCTGACTTTGTCTGAGTTAAGTACATTAAAACTTCAGACGTGTTGGCAAGTAGCCAAATATCTCGGTGTGACGTATAACAGGAATTACACAGCAGAAACTGTCAGAGCATTAATTAAAGATATATTGTTTCCTGCTCATACAGAGATGTCTGATTATGATTCAGATTCAGAAAGCCTAGTGTCACAATTAGGAAGTATGACTCTATTTGATGAAGAAAGAACAACTAGAGCAGAAGTGAGCCTAGTGTCTGAGCCTAGTGTAGCTCAGTTCTCGCTCACGCCTTCCTTCACTGACACATTAGTACAGAGTATAGCTGGTAGTATGACACAGCCTAATACTAGTACAGTGTATACTACACCTGTATTTACTTATCCTAGACCAGATCTAGACTCTCTAGAGACGGCTGGACCAAGTGTCCGACCTAAGGACCGTCCAGACCATGTTAATTTCCCTACTCCTCCATTACCCACTGGTCCTATCTCTCAGGAACAGTTTGAGAGGTTGGAACGCCTCTTTATGTTGCAGACTGCACAAATTGAGGCACAGAGGAGATTGAACGAAGAAGATTTCCAAAGAGAAACCTATTTTATTTCCTCTCAGCGCAATTACTAGAGCTATGTCAAAGATTCAACAACCATCCTTGTCTCCTGTTGAGTTAGTGGATGACAATGATTTGGGCTTGAATATGTTGTTTAGTGACGCTCTGCGCCCAGGATCATTAACACTGACTCCCCCCGGTCATCAACCTAGTCAGGACACAACTGACGTTAAATTTCTAACTCATGATGATTTAATCAAGGATCAGTTTGTTGATCAGTCACTGGAAAGACTGAGAGATATAGCAGTTACTGAGAGTGAAGCAAAGGATCTCGATAATTGTTACTATTATAGTAACGGTGTACTGATGGAGAAAAATACATGTAAGTTGTCAGCTGATAGTGTTTCTACCACAGTCAAGAATCTAGTTGTGTTACCAGTTACATTTCGTGAACAAGCCATTGATTTTGCTCACAATAGTCCCATAGGAGGACATTTGGGTGTCAAGAAGACACTCGGTAAACTGGCAAAACATTTTACTTGGCCAAAGATGAAGGAAACAGTAGCTGATCATGTGCGACGTTGCCACGTGTGTCAAGTGACAGGCAAGCCAGCGCACACACCTCCACCTGCGCCTCTCATTCCTATCACCGTGCATGGTGAACCATTCTCACGTCTTATTATTGATTGTGTTGGTCCTTTGCCTAGAACCAAACTAGGAAACCAATACTTATTTACTATTATGGACGCTGCAACACGCTATCCCGAAGCTATTCCTATGAGAAAAATTAATGCTCGTGCTATTGTGAGAGCGCTGATGAAATTTTTCTCCCAGGTTGGATTGCCACGAGAGATACAATCAGATCAGGGATCTAACTTCACTTCTAAGATCTTTCGAGAAGCATTATCCCACCTAGGAATAAAGTCTGTACTTTCAACCAGTTATCATCCACAGTCACAAGGTGCTCTAGAGAGATTTCATCAGACATTGAAGTCTATGATGAGAGCTTATTGTGAACATTTTTCTAGAGACTGGGATGAGGGTATACCTTTTCTTCTGTTCGCTATGAGAGAAAGTGAGCAAGAAAGTCTCGGATTTAGTCCGTTTGAACTAATATTCGGACACCAAGTGCGTGGTCCTCTCGCAGTGTTAAAAGACGTGTGGACAGGAAAATCAAATCCATCATTGAGTACTTCACCTTCATTAATGCAGCAACATTTGACAGCCGCTAGAGAGCTAGCTTCGAAAAACCTAGTTTCAGCCCAAGCTAGAATGAAGCAACATTATGACAAGCGTGCTGTCTCTCGTTCTTTTAAAGCAGGAGATAAGGTGATGGCTCGGAAATTAGTACCAGGTCATGCTCTACAAGCCAGGTATGATGGTCCCCTGGAAGTAGTGAAAAAGCTTAGCGACGTAAATTATTTGGTACGTACGCCTGGTAAAAAGAAATCTAATCATGTGTACCATGTTAACCAGCTCAAGGCATACTACGCTAGTCCTCTACCTACTACTTCTATTCTTCCTAGGACAGAGGAAGAAAACGTCAGTCTACCTGACATCTCTAGAGGTATAGAGGTTCGTTTAGAAAATTCTGTGACTCTACAATCACTAGACGATTTTCTTAGTAACCTTGGAATTGATAAAGCTGGTGATGTTAAAAACATGATTTTGAATTTCCCTGAATTGTTCGGTGATGTTCCTAAACGTTGTACTCTGGGTGTACATGACGTTGATGTACAGGGAGCATCACCCATTAAGCAAACACCATATAGGATGAGTCCAACAAAGCATAAAGCATTGAGAGAAGAGGTTGATTTTCTGTTATCTCACGGACTTATTGAGCGCAGTAAAAGTCCATGGGCATCTCCCTGTATTTTAGTGCCTAAACCTGACGGTAGTTTCAGGATGTGCACTGATTACAGGAAAGTGAACTCTGTCACCTTGCCTGATGGTTATCCTCTACCTCGCATTGACGACCTTATTGATCGTGTGTCAGGAGCCCAGTTTGTCAGCCGTTTAGATCTCTTACGAGGCTATTATCAAGTCCCGCTTACTGAACGTGCTCAAGAAATATCTGCTTTTACTGTTCAAGATGGATTGTTTAACTACCTCGTCACCCCCTTCGGCCTATGTAACGCGGCTTCTTCATTCCAGCGTATAATGAACGAGTATTTGTCCTGTTTCCTGACGAACCTTACCTAACCTAACCTAATGAACGAGTTGACCCACAACTTAGAAGGAGTAGAAGCCTACCTTGACGACTTAGTGGTGTACAGTGACGAGTGGGAACAGCACTTGACGCGTCTCAGAGCATTGTTTGAGAGACTGGCGCACTACAACTTCACTGTTAACTTAGCTAAATGTAGTTTTGGTCAAGCCAAGATTACCTATCTAGGCTTTTGTATCGGCCAATGTGAGGTTGCTCCTATTGAGGCTAAGGTTCGTGCAATTTCTGAATTTCCGGTGCCTCAGGATAGGAAAGGAGTACAGAGATTCCTGGGTATGGCAGGATATTATCGCAGGTTCTGTCCAAACTTTTCTCAGATTGCAGCTCCTCTCACTGAGCTTACTAGTAGCAAAGTTCAGTTCACCTGGACTAGAGATTGTTCAGACTCGTTCAAAAGGTTGAAGCGCTTGCTATCCTCTGCTCCTGTGTTGAAGAGTCCTAATTTCAATCTTCCCTTCTTTTTACATATAGATGCGAGTGGCTATGCAGTGGGTGCTGTGCTGTTCCAACAGTCAACATCCACTGATATTCTCCATCCTATATGTTACTATTCATCTAAGCTTAAACGACACCAGAAAAATTATGCCACTATTGAGAAAGAGGCTCTAGCTCTTGTGGTGTCCTTGGAACATTTTGACGTGTATTTGGGCACTTCCCCATTTAAAATTAACGTTTTTTTCTGACCACAATCCACTCACTTATATAAATACTATGAAGAGTAAAAATGCTAGGATCATGAGGTGGGCACTCAGAATCCAACCTTATTCTATTAGTATAAAACACATAAGTGGTCATTGTAATGTAATTGCTGACGCTCTGTCTCGTCCTTAATAATTATCAGTTACATTAAATTAACGTAATTTTATGCCCAAATACCTTTCGTTACTTGCTATCTCAAATTCAGTAAAGTAACTTAATCCCTCCAGCCCATATTAACTATATATACTCATGTCATGACTAATTATTATATTTATATATTCACAGTAATGTTGTGTGAGGAGGAGACAAGCTGAGTGTTGAGTGAGTAGTGTGGAGCGGGTGATGTACTGCGCAACACTGTCCTGCCGCAGACCCCCCCCCCCCTCACTACACACCTTAAGCTGTTTCATACTCAGATGTTCATACTGCCTAGCATTCCACAACCACTACTTAAGAGTGGAATGCAGTCTCCTCTACTATGATCGAGCCTCAACGTGCCCTCCTTGTCAGCGCTATCCTGTCTCTACACTGATGTACATAACCACGAGTATGAAGAGATACGATACTGTGTACTGCCCTAGAACTAGAGACATATCCTAGTGACGGACGCTGTGAAATTGTAGAGGTGCTTGGCACAAGAGACTCGTTAATTTTTATATTGATAATAATATTGATATGAGTAACCAGAAATAATGTGAAAGACATTCATGCAACTCCTAGTGCGACCCTCTGTCGTGTTGGGGGGGGGTGTTGCAACCCCTGAATGGGTTACAATGATTATTATGTATATATGTAATGTATATTATCTTTTCATATAATTTTATATTGCTTATATTTGCGATAATAGCTAAATCGTAAATGTATGACTTTATATTATTATTTGACTGTTATATTGTTATTTAGCTTATGTTGTTAGGATGTATATAAAATGTGCTCAGTTAGGCTTGATTGTCAAACTACTATAATTATCGCTTGTCGCTCGTTATACTGCCGGCTTCTGAGCTGCAGTTGTCCACGTAGCTATCACGTGATCGAGGGGGGGGGGTGTCCTCACCTCTCGTGAAATTGTCAGTCTGCTGGAGACTCGCTTGCTGGTTGGACAGCTTGTCTGTCTGACAGTCTGCTGGAGACTCGCTTGCTGGTTGGACAGATTGTCTGTCTCATTATTCTTGTTAGTTCTGTAGAACTTTGTTCACAGAACATTGTAAAGACTTAGTGATTTTCGACGTTGTACTGAGGTTGTGTGTCACAGACACTCTGAGTATCTCAGGTCCTTAGCGATAGCTTCTGCCCTAATTTTGTACTGGTTCCTGTGTATTGTCACAGTCACAATTTTACCTATGCTGAACAAAGATTCAGTATTATGGGAGTTTCGTAACTTTTGTGGAGGATCTGCTGATGGTCCCTACTTAGTGTCATTATATTATTTCCCAGTTCCTGATTCTGTGTCGCAGTCGCTTGATATTGCGTTGCTATTGGGCTTAGCATTCTTTGTTGTTCAAGCAGACTGTTCGGGTTGCCAGTCGGTCAAGAAGTTAGTTTATTTGAGGACTTTGTCAGTCACTTGTTTAAGTCTTATTCGAGTCTTGAGACATAGCTAACTACTAAAGAGCACTTACACGCATACACACTTGTACATATTTGTAATATCTTATTGAATGTTAATGTACCTGACGGTACTTAAGAATTATAAATGTGATATGTGCTTTCAGCACAATAATATTGAACTCGAGAGATTGATTTTATTTTGATTGATGTGATTTAATTTACTTTGATAATATACCTCTAGACAACTTATAGACTTAATAAATTTATTAAATTTTAATTTCTCTAGTTAGTAGCCTACCAGTTGTAATCCTAAAGCACTATTGAACCATACTGAATTTTAATGGATAATTGGACAAGGATACTGACTACTTGTTACGAAAACCCAGTAACAGGCTGGATGCTAGAAGGGCAGTCCTTTCTAGTATTCACTGGAGATCTCTAAGCTTTTAGAATCGCGTTTTTTGTAACAGTGTTGATACTGTGTGTTGATACTGTGTGTTGACACTGTGTGTTGATACTGTGTTGATACTGTGTGTTGATACTGTGTGTTAATACCGTGTGTTGATACTGTGTGTTGATACTGTGTGTTGATACTGTGTGTTGATACTGTGTGTTGATACTGTGTTGATACTGTGTGTTGATACTGTGTGTTGATACTGTGTGTTGATACTGTGTGTTGATACTGTGTGTTAATACTGTGTGTTGATACTGTGTGTTGATACTGTGGGTTAATACTGTGTGTTGATACTGTGTGTTGATACTGTGTGTTGATACTGTGTGTTGATACTGCGTGTTGATACTGTGTGTTGATACTGTGTGTTGATACTGTGTGTTAATACCGTGTGTTGATACTGTGTGTTGATACTGTGTGTTGATACTGTGTTGATACTGTGTGTTGATACTGTGTGTTGATACTGTGTGTTAATACTGTGTGTTGATACTGTGTGTTGATACTGTGTGTTGATACTGTGTGTCGATACTGTGTGTTGATACTGTGTGTTGATACTGTGTGTTGACACTGTGTGTTGATACTGTGTGTTGATACTGTGTGTTAATACTGTGTGTTGATACTGTGTGTTGATACTGTGTATTAATACTGTGTGTTGATACTGTGTGTTGATACTGTGTTGATACTGTGTGTTGATACTGTTTGTTGATACTGTGTGTTGATACTGTGTGTTGATACTCTGGGTTAATACTTTGTGTTGATACTGTGTGTTGATACTGTGTGTTGATACTGTGTGTTGATACTGTGTGTTGATACTGTGTGTTGATACTGTGTGATAATACTGTGTGTTGATACTGTGTGTTGATACTGTGTATTAATACTGTGTGTTGACACTGTGTGTTCATACTGTGTGTTCATACTGTGTGTTGATACTGTGTGTTGACACTGTTTGTTGATACTGTGTGTTGATACTGTGTGTTGATACTGTGTGTTGATACTGTGTGTTGATACCGTGTGTTGATACTGTGTGTTGATACTGTGTGTTGATACTGTGTGTTGATACTGTGTGTTGATACTCTGTGTTGATACTCTGTTGATACTGTGTGTTGATACTGTGTGTTGATACTGTGTGTTAATACTGTGTGTTGATACTGTGTGTTGATACTGTGTGTTGATACTGTGTGTTGATACTGTGTGTTGATACTGTGTGTTGATACTGTGGGTTGATACTGTGGGTTGATACTGTGTGTTGATACTCTGTGTTGATACTGTGTGTTGATACTGTGTGTTGATACTGTGTGTTGATACTGTGTGTTGATACTGTGTGTTGACACTGTGTGTTGATACTGTGTGTTGATACTGTGTGATAATACTGTGTGTTGATACTGTGTGTTGATACTGTGTATTAATACTGTGTGTTGATACTGTGTGTTCATACTGTGTGTTCATACTGTGTGTTGATACTGTTTGTTGAAACTGTGTGTTGATACTGTGTGATAATACTGTGTGTTGATACTGTGTGTTGATACTGTGTATTAATACTGTGTGTTGATACTGTGTGTTGATACTGTGTGTTCATACTGTGTGTTGATACTGTTTGTTGATACTGTGTGTTGATACTGTGTGTTGATACTGTGGGTTAATACTGTGTGTTGATACTGTGTGTTGATACTGTGTGTTGATACTGTGTGTTGATACTGTGTGTTGATACTGTGTGTTGATACAGTGTGTTGATACTGTGTGTTAATACCGTGTGTTGATACTGTGTGTTGATACTGTGTGTTGATACTGTGTGTTGATACTGTGTTGATACTGTGTGTTGATACTGTGTGTTGATACTGTGTGTTAATACTGTGTGTTGATACTGTGTGTTGATACTGTGTGTTGATACTGTGTGTCGATACTGTGTGTTGATACTGTGTGTTGATACTGTGTGTTGACACTGTGTGTTGATACTGTGTGTTGATACTGTGTGTTAATACTGTGTGTTGATACTGTGTGTTGATACTGTGTATTAATACTGTGTGTTGATACTGTGTGTTGATACTGTGTGTTGATACTGTGTGTTGATACTGTTTGTTGATACTGTGTGTTGATACTGTGTGTTGATACTGTGGGTTAATACTTTGTGTTGATACTGTGTGTTGATACTGTGTGTTGATACTGCGTGTTAATACTGTTTGTTGATACTGTGTGTTGATACTGTGTGTTGATACTGTGGGTTAATACTGTGTGTTGATACTGTGTGTTGACACTGTGTGTTGATACTGTGTGTTGATACTGTGTGTTGATACTGTGTGTTGATACTGTGTGTTGATACTGTGTGTTAATACCGTGTGTTGATACTGTGTGTTGATACTGTGTGTTGATACTGTGTGTTGATACTGTGTTGATACTGTGTGTTGATGCTGTGTGTTGATACTGTGTGTTAATACTGTGTGTTGATACTGTGTGTTGATGCTGTGTGTTGATACTGTGGGTTGATACTGTGTGTTGATACTGTGTGTTGATAGTGTGTGTTGATACTGTGTGTTGATACTGTGTGTTCATACTGTGTGTTAATACTGTGTGTTGATACTGTGTGTTGATACTGTGTGTTGATACTGTGTGTTGATACTGTGTGTTGATAATGTGTGTTGATACTGTGTGTTGATAGTGTGTGTTGATACTGGGTGTTGATACTGTGTGTTGATACTGTGTGTTGATACTGTGTGTTGATACTGTGTGTTGATACTGTGTGTTGATACTGTGTGTTGATACTGTGTGTTAATACTGTGTGTTGATACTGTGTGTTGATTCTGTGTGTTGATACTGTGTGTTGATACTGTGTGTTGATACTGTGTGTTGATACTGTGTGTTAATACTGTGTATTGATACTGTGTGTTGATACTGAGTGTTGATACTTTGTGTTGATACTGTGTTAATACTGTGTGTTGATACTGTGTGTTGATACTGTGTGTTGATACTGTGTGTTGATACTGTGTTAATACTGTGTGTTAATACTGTGTGTTGATACTGTTTATTAATACTGTGTGTTGATACTGTGTGTTCATACTGTGTGTTGATACTGTGTGTTGATACTGTTTGTTGATACTGTGTGTTGATACTGTGTGTTGATACTGTGGGTTAATACTGTGTGTTGATACTGTGTGTTGATACTGTGTGTTGATACTGTCTGTTGATACTGTGCTTTGATACTGTGTGTTGATACTGTGTGTTGATACTGTGTGTTGATACTGTGTTAATACCGTGTGTTGATACTGTGTTGATACTGTGTGTTCATACTGTGTGTTGATACTGTGTTGATTCTGTGTGTTGATACTGTGCGTTGATACTGTGTGTTGATACTGTGTGTTGATAGTGTGTGTTGTGTGTTGATACTATGGGTTAATACTTTGTGTTGATACTGTGTGTTGATACTGTGTGTTGATACTGCGTGTTGATACTGTTTGTTGATACTGTGTGTTGGTACTGTGTGTTGATACTGTGTGTTGTTGATACTGTTTGTTGATACTGTGTGTTGATACTGATACTGTGTGTTGTGTGTTGATACTGTGTGTTGATACTGTGTTAATACCGTGTGTTGATACTGTGTTGATACTGTGTGTTCATACTGTGTGTTGATACTGTGTTGATTCTGTGTGTTGATACTGTGCGTTGATACTGTGTGTTGATACTGTGGGTTGATACTGTGTGTTGATACTGTGTGTTGATAGTGTGTGTTGATACTGTGTGTTGATACTGTGTGTTGATACTGTGTGTTCATACTGTGTGTTAATACTGTGTGTTGATACTGTGCGTTGATACTGTGTGTTGATACTGTGGGTTGATACTGTGTGTTGATACTGTGTGTTGATACTGTGTGTTGATACTGTGTGTTGATACTATGGGTTAATACTTTGTGTTGATACTGTGTGTTGATACTGTGTGTTGATACTGCGTGTTGATACTGTTTGTTGATACTGTGTGTTGGTACTGTGTGTTGATACTGTGGGTTAATACTGTGTGTTGATACTGTGTTGATACTGTGTGTTGATACTGTGTGTTGATACTGTGTGTTGATACTGTGTTGATACTGTGTGTTGATACTGTGTGTTAATACCGTGTGTTGATACTGTGTGTTGATACTGTGTGTTGATACTGTGTGTTGATACTGTGTTGATACTGTGTGTTGATACTGTGTGTTGATACTGTGTGTTAATACTGTGTGTTGATACTGTGTGTTGATACTGTGTGTTGATACTGTGTGTTGATACTGTGTGTTGATAGTGTGTGTTGATACTGTGTGTTGATACTGTGTGTTCATACTGTGTGTTAATACTGTGTGTTGATACTGTGTGTTGATACTGTGTGTTGATACTGTGTGTTGATACTGTGTGTTGATAATGTGTGTTGATACTGTGTGTTGATAGTGTGTGTTGATACTGGGTGTTGATACTGTGTTGATACTGTGTGTTGATACTGTTTGTTGATACTGTGCGTTGATACTGTGTGTTGATACTGTGTGTTGATACTGTGTGTTGATACTGTGTGTTAATACTGTGTGTTGATACTGTGTGTTGATTCTGTGTGTTGATACTGTGTGTTGATACTGTGTGTTG
The DNA here is from genome assembly GCF_038502225.1 of Cherax quadricarinatus. NCBI lineage: Eukaryota > Metazoa > Arthropoda > Malacostraca > Decapoda > Parastacidae > Cherax > Cherax quadricarinatus. The sequence goes on along the minus strand of NC_091345.1, from coordinate 14,628,191 downwards.
ATACTGTGTGTTGATACTGTGTGTTAATACTGTGTGTTGATACTGTGTGTTGATACTGAGAGTTGATACTGTGTGTTGATACTGTGTTAATACTGTGTGTTGATACTGTGTGTTGATACTGTGTGTTGATACTGTGTGTTGATACTGTGTGTTGATACTGTGTGTTGATACTGTGTGTTAATACTGTGTGTTAATACTGTGTGTTGATTCTGTTTATTAATACTGTGTGTTGATACTGTGTGTTCATACTGTGTGTTGATACTGTGTGTTGATACTGTTTGTTGATACTGTGTGTTGATACTGTGTGTTGATAGTGTGGGTTAATACTGTGTGTTGATACTGTGTGTTGATACTGTGTGTTGATACTGTCTGTTGATACTGTGTGTTGATACTGTGTGTTGATACTGTGTGTTCATACTGTGTGTTGATACTGTGTTAATACCGTGTGTTGATACTGTGTGTTGATACTGTGCGTTGATACTGTGTGTTGATACTGTGTTGATACTGTGTGTTGATACTGTGCGTTGACACTGTGTGTTAATACTGTGTGTTGATACTATGTGTTGATACTGTGTGTTGATACTGTGTGTCGATACTGTGTGTTGATACTGTGTGTTGATACTGTGTGTTGACACTGTGTGTTGATACTGTGTGTTGATATTGTGTGTTGATACTGTGTGTTGATACTGTGTGTTGATACTGTTTGTTGATACTGTGTGTTGATACTGTGTGTTGATACTGTGGGTTAATACTGTGTGTTGATACTGTGTGTTGATACTGTGTGTTGATACTGTGTGTTGATACTGTGTGTTGATACTGTGTGTTAATACCGTGTGTTGATACTGTGTGTTGATACTGTGTGTTGATACTGTGTGTTGATACTGTGTTGATACTGTGTGTTGATACTGTGTGTTGATACTGTGTGTCGATACTGTGTGTCGATACTGTGTGTTGATACTGTGTGTTGATACTGTGTGTTCATACTGTGTGTTAATGCTGTGTGTTGATACTGTGTGTTGATAATGTGTGTTGATACTGTGTGTCGATACTGTGTGTTGATACTGTGTGTTGATACTGTGTGTTGATACTGTGTTGATACTGTATGTTGATACTGTGTGTTGATACTGTGTGTTGATACTGTGTGTTGATACTGTGTGTTGATACTGTGTGTTGATGCTGTGTGTTGATACTGTGTGTTGATACTGTGTGTTGATACTGTGTGTTGATACTGTGTGTTGACACTGTGTGTTGATACTGTGTGTTGATACTGTGTGTTAATACTGTGTGTTGACACTGTGTGTTGATACTGTGTGTTGATACTGTGTGTTAATACTGTGTGTTGATACTGTGTGTTGATACTGTGTGTTGATATTGTGTGTTGATACTGTGTGTTGATACTGTGTGTTGATACTGTGTGTTGATACTGTGTGTTGATACTGTGTGTTGATACTGTGTGTTGATACTGTGTGTTGATACTGTGCGTTGATACTGTGTGTTAATACCGTGTGTTGATACTGTGTGTTGTTACTGTGTGTTGATACTGTGTGTTGATACTGTGTGTTGATACTCTGTTGATACTGTGTGTTGATACTGTGTGTTGATACTCTGTTGATACTGTGTGTTGATACTGTGTGTTGATACTGTGTGTTAATACTGTGTGTTGATACTGTGTGTTGATACTGTGTGTTGATACTGTGTGTTGATACTGTGTGTTGATACTGTGTGTTGATACTGTGGGTTGATACTGTGTGTTGATACTGTGTGTTGATACTGTGTGTTGATACTGTGTGTTGATACTGTGTGTTGATACTGTGTGTTGATACTGTGTGTCGATACTGTGTGTTGATACTGTGTGTTTATACTGTGTGTTGATACTGTGTGTTGATACTGTGTGTTGATACTGTGTGTTAATGAAGTGTGTTGATACTGTGTGTTGATACTGTGTGTTGATACTGTGTGTTGATACTGTGTGTTGATACTGTGTTGATACTGTGTGTTGATACTGTGTGTTGATACTGTGTGTCGATACTGTGTGTCGATACTGTGTGTTGATACTGTGTGTTGATACTGTGTGTTCATACTGTGTGTTAATGCTGTGTGTTGATACTGTGTGTTGATAATGTGTGTTGATACTGTGTGTCGATACTGTGTGTTGATACTGTGTGTTGATACTGTGTGTTGATACTGTGTTGATACTGTATGTTGATACTGTGTGTTGATACTGTGTGTTGATACTGTGTGTTGATACTGTGTGTTGATACTGTGTGTTGATGCTGTGTGTTGATACTGTGTGTTGATACTGTGTGTTGATACTGTGTGTTGATACTGTGTGTTGACACTGTGTGTTGATACTGTGTGTTGATACTGTGTGTTAATACTGTGTGTTGACACTGTGTGTTGATACTGTGTGTTGATACTGTGTGTTAATACTGTGTGTTGATACTGTGTGTTGATACTGTGTGTTGATATTGTGTGTTGATACTGTGTGTTGATACTGTGTGTTGATACTGTGTGTTGATACTGTGTGTTGATACTGTGTGTTGATACTGTGTGTTGATACTGTGTGTTGATACTGTGCGTTGATACTGTGTGTTAATACCGTGTGTTGATACTGTGTGTTGTTACTGTGTGTTGATACTGTGTGTTGATACTGTGTGTTGATACTCTGTTGATACTGTGTGTTGATACTGTGTGTTGATACTCTGTTGATACTGTGTGTTGATACTGTGTGTTGATACTGTGTGTTAATACTGTGTGTTGATACTGTGTGTTGATACTGTGTGTTGATACTGTGTGTTGATACTGTGTGTTGATACTGTGTGTTGATACTGTGGGTTGATACTGTGTGTTGATACTGTGTGTTGATACTGTGTGTTGATACTGTGTGTTGATACTGTGTGTTGATACTGTGTGTTGATACTGTGTGTCGATACTGTGTGTTGATACTGTGTGTTTATACTGTGTGTTGATACTGTGTGTTGATACTGTGTGTTGATACTGTGTGTTAATGAAGTGTGTTGATACTGTGTGTTGATACTGTGTGTTGATACTGTGTGTTGATACTGTGTTGATACTGTGTGTTGATTCTGTGTGTTGATACTGTGTGTTGATACTGTGTGTTGATACTGTGTGTTGATACTGTGTGTTGATATTGTGTGTTAATACTGTGTGTTAATACTGTGTGTTGATACTGTGTGTTGATACTGTGTGTTGATACTGTGTGTTGATACTGTGTGTTGATACTGTGTTGATACTTTGTGTTGATACTGTGTGTTGATACTGTGTGTTGATACTGTGTGTTGATACTGTGTGTTGATACTGTGTGTTGATACTGTGTGTTAATACTGTGTGTTAATACTGTGTGTTGATGCTGTGTGTTGATACTGTGTTGATACTGTGTGTTGATACTGTGTGTTAATACTGTGTGTTGATACTGTGTTGATACTGTATGTTGATACTGTGTGTTGATACTGTGTGTTAATACTGTGTGTTGATACTGTGTGTTGATACTGTGTGTTGATACTGTGTTGATACTGTGTGTTGATACTGTGTGTTGACACTGTGTGTCGATACTGCGTGTTGATACTGTGTGTTGATACTGTGTGTCGATACTGTGTGTCGATACTGTGTGTCGATACTGTGTGTTGATACTCTCTGTCGATACTGTGTGTTGATACTGTGTGTTGATACTGTGTGTTGATACTGTGTGTTGATACTGTGTGTTGATATTGTGTGTTAATACTGTGTGTTAATACTGTGTGTTGATACTGTGTGTTGATACTGTGTGTTGATACTGTGTGTTGATACTGTGTGTTGATACTGTGTTGATACTGTGTGTTGATACTGTGTGTTGATACTGTGTGTTGATAGTGTGTGTTGATACTGTGTGTTGATACTGTGTGTTGATACTGTGTGTTAATACTCTGTGTTAATACTGTGTGTTGATGTTGTGTGTTGATACTGTGTGTTGATACTGTGTGTTGATACTGTGTGTTAATACTGTGTGTTGATACTGTGTGTTGATACTGTATGTTGAGACTGTGTGTTGATACTGTGTGTTAATACTGTGTGTTGATACTGTGTGTGTGTTGATACTGTGTGTTGATGCTGTGTTGATACTGTGTGTTGATACTGTGTGTTGATACTGTGTGTTGATACTGTGTGTTGATACTGTGTGTTGATACTGTGTGTTGATACTGTGTGTTGACACTGTGTGTTGATACTGTGTTTTGATACTGTGTTTTGATACTGTGTGTCGATACTGTGTGTTGATACTGTGTGTTGATACTGTGTGTCGATACTGCGTGTTGACACTGTGTGTTGATACTGTCTGTCGATACTGTGTGTTGATACTGTGTGTTGATTCTGTGTGTTGATACTGTGTGTTGATACTGTGTGTTGATACTGTGTGTTGATACTGTGTGTTGATGCTGTGTGTTAATATTGTGTGTCGATACTGTGTGTTGATACTGTGTGTCGATACTGTGTGTTGATACTGTGTGTTAATATTGTGTGTCGATACTGTGTGTTAATACTGTGTGTCGATACTGTGTGTTAATACTTTGTGTCGATACTGTGTGTTGATACTGTGTGTCGATACTGTGTGTTGATACTGTGTGTTGATACACTGTGTTGATACTGTGTGTTGATACTCTGTGTAGATACTGTGTTGATACTGTGTGTTGATACTGTGTGTTGTACTGTGTGTTGATAGTGTGTGTTGATACTGTGTGTTGATACTGTGTGTTAATATTGTGTGTGTGTACTGTGTGTTAATATTGTGTGTCGATACTGTGTGTTGATACTGTGTGTCGATACTGTGTGTTGATACTGTGTGTTAATATTGTGTGTCGATACTGTGTGTTAATATTGTGTGTCGATACTGTGTGTTAGTACTGTGTGTCGATACTGTGTGTTGATACTGTGTTGATACTGTGTGTTGATACTGTGTGTTGATACTGTGTTAATACTGTGTCGATACTGTGTGTTGATACAGTGTTGATACTGTGTGTTAATATTGTGTGTTGATACTGTGTGTTAATACTGTGTGTCGATACTGTGTGTTGATACTGTATATTGATACTGTGTGTTGATGCTGTGTGTTGATACTGTGTGTTAATACTGTGTGTCGATACTGTGTGTTGATACTGTGTGTTAGTACTGTGTGTTGATTCTGTGTGTCGATACTGTGTGTTAATACTGTGTGTTAATACTGTGTGTTGATACTGTGTGTTGATACTGTGTGTTGATACTGTGTGTTGATACTGTGTGTTAATACTGTGTGTTGATACTGTGTGTTGATACTGTATGTTGATCCTGTGTGTTGATACTGTGTGTTAATACTGTGTGTTGATACTGTGTGTTGATACTGTGTGCTGATACTGTGTTGATACTGTGTGTTGATACTGTATGTTGATACTGTGTGTTGATCGTGTGTGTTGATACTGTGTGTTGATACTGTGTGTTGATACTGTGTGTTGATACTGTGTGTCGATACTGTGTGCTGATACAGTGTGTTGATACTGTGTGTCGATACTGTGTGTTGATACTGTGTGTTGATACTGTGTGTCGATACTGCGTGTTGATACTGTGTGTTGATACTTTGTGTCGACACTGTGTGTTGATACTGTGTGTTGATACTGTGTGTCGATATTGTGTGTTGATACTGTGTGTTGATACTGTGTGTTGATGCTGTGTGTTGATACTGTGTGTTGATACTGTTTGTCGATACTGTGTGTTGGTACTATGTGTTGATACTGTGTGTTGATAGTGTGTGTTGATACTGTGTGTTGATACTGTGTTGATGCTGTGTTGATACTGTGTGTTGATACTGTGTGTTGATAGTGTGTTGATACTGTGTGTTGATACTGTGTGTTGATACTGTGTATTGATGCTGTGTGTTGATAGTGTGTTGATACTGTGTGTTGATACTGTGTGTTGATACTGTGTGTTGACACTGTGTGTTAATACTGTGTTTTGTTACTGTGTGTTGATACTGCGTATTGATACTGTGTGTTGTTACTGTGTGTTGACACTGTGTGTTATTACTGTATTGATACTGTGTGTTGATACTGTATGTTGACAATGTGTGTTAATACTGTGTGTTGATACTGTATGTTGATACTGTGTGTTGATACTGTGTATTGATGCTGTGTATTGATACTGTGTGTTGATACTGTATGTTGATTCTGTGTGTTGATACTGTATGTTGATTCTGTGTGTTGATACTGTATGTTGACAATGTGTGTTAATACTGTGTGTTGATACTGTGTGTTGATACTGTGTGTTGATACTGTGTATTGATGCTGTGTATTGATACTGTGTGTTGATACTGTGTGTTGACACTGTGTGTTGATGCTGTGTGTTGATACTACCCCATCCACACTCCTTACTTCACGCACACTGCTTACCTCACCCACACTCCTTACCTCACCCACACTCCTTACCTCACCCACACTCCTTACCTCACCCACACTCCTTACCTCACTCACACTCCTTACCTCACCCACACTCCTTACCTCACCCACACTCCTTACCTCACCCACACTCCTTACCTCACCCACACTCCTTACCTCACTCACACTCCTTACCTCACCCACACTCCTTACCTCACCCACACTCCTTACCTCACCCACACTCCTTACCTCACCCACATTTCCTACCTCACCAACACTCCCTACCTCACCCACACTCCTTACCTCACCCACACTCCTTACCTCACCCACATTCCCTACCTCACCAACACTCCCTACCTCTCCCACACTCCCTACCTCACCCACACACACTACCTCACCGACACACACTACCTCACCCACACACACTACCTCACCCACACACACTACCTCACCCACAAATACTTCTTCACCCATACTCACTACCTCACCCACACACACTACCTCACCCGCAAACACTACTTCACCCACACTTCCTACCTCATCCACACACACTACCTCACCCACACACACTATTTCACCCACACACACTACCTCACCCACACACCCTACCTCACCCACAAACACTACTTCACCCACACACACTACCTCACCCACACACACTACCTCACCCACAAACACTACTTCACCCACACACACTACCTCACCCACACACACTACCTCACCCACAAACACTACTTCACCCACACACACTACCTCACCCACAAACACTACTTCACCCACACTCCCTACCTCATCCACACATACTACCTCACCCACAAACACTACTTCACCCACACACACTACCTCACCCACACACACTACCTCACCCACAAACACTACTTCACCCACACACACTACCTCACCCACACACACTACCTCACCCACACACACTACCTCACCCACAAACACTACTTCACCCACACACACTACCTCACCCACACACACTACCTCACCCACAAACACTACTTCACCCACACACACTACCTCACCCACACACACTACCTCACCCACACACACTACCTCACCCACAAACACTACTTCTCCCACACACACTACCTCACCCACAAACACTACTTCACCCACACACACTACCTCACCCACACACACTACCTCACCCACAAACACTACTTCACCCACACACACTACCTCACCCACACACACTACCTCACCCACAAACACTACTTCACCCACACACACTGCCTCACCCACACACACTACCTCACCCACACACACTACCTCACCCACAAACACTACTTTACCCACACACACTACCTCATCCACACACACTACGTCACCCACAAACACTACTTCACCCACACACACTACCTCACCCACAAACACTACTTCACCCACACACACTACCTCACCCACACACAGTACCTCACCCACACACACTACCTCACCCACAAACACTACTTCACCCACACACACTACCTCACCCACACACACTACGTCACCCACAAACACTACTTCACCCACACACACTACCTCACCCACAAACAGTACTTCACCCACACACACTACCTCACCCACACACACTACCTCACCCACAAACACTACTTCACCCACACACACTACTTCACCCACACACACTACCTCACCCACAAACAGTACTTCACCCACACACACTACTTCACCCACACACACTACCTCACCCACAAACAGTACTTCACCCACACACACTACCTCACCCACACACACTACCTCACCCACAAACACTACTTCACCCACACACACTACTTCACCCACACACACTACCTCACCCACAAACAGTACTTCACCCACACACACTACTTCACCCACACACACTACCTCACCCACAAACAGTACTTCACCCACACACACTACTTCACCCACACACACTACCTCACCCACACACACTACCTCACCCACAAACACTACTTCACCCACAAACACTACTTCACCCACAAACAGTACTTCACCCACACACACTACCTCACCCACACACACTACTTCACCCACACACACTACCTCACCCACAAACACTACTTCACCCACACACACTACCTCACCCACACACACTACTTCACCCACACACACTACCTCACCCACAAACACTACTTCACCCACACACACTACCTCACCCACACACACTACTTCACCCACACACACTACCTCACCCACAAACAGTACTTCACCCACACACACTACCTCACCCACACACACTACCTCACCCACACACACTACTTCAACCACACACACTACCTCACCCACACACACTACCTCACCCACAAACACTACTTCACCCACACACACTACCTCACCCACAAACACTACTTCACCCACACACACTACCTCACCCACAAACAGTACTTCACCCACACACACTACTTCACCCACACACACTACCTCACCCACAAACAGTACTTCACCCACACACATTACCTCACCCACAAACACTACTTCACCCACACAAACTACCTCACCCACAAACAGTACTTCACCCACACACACTACCTCACCCACACACACTACTTCACCCACACACACTACCTCACCCACACACACTACCTCACCCACACACACTACTTCACCCACACACACTACCTCACCCACACACACTACCTCACCCACAAACACTACTTCACCCACACACACTACCTCACCCACAAACACTACTTCACCCACACACACTACCTCACCCACAAACAGTACTTCACCCACACACACTACCTCACCCACACACACTACTTCACCCACACACACTACCTCACCCACAAACACTACTTCACCCACACACAGTACCTCACCCACAAACACTACTTCACCCACACACACTACCTCACCCACAAACAGTACTTCACCCACACACACTACTTCACCCACACACACTACCTCACCCACAAACAGTACTTCACCCACACACACTACCTCACCCACATACACTACCTCACCCACACACACTACTTCAACCACACACACTACTTCACCCACACACACTACCTCACCCACACACACTACCTCACCCACAAACACTACTTCACCCACACACACTACCTCACCCACAAACAGTACTTCACCCACACACACTACTTCACCCACACACACTACCTCACCCACAAACAGTACTTCACCCACACACACTACTTCACCCACACACACTACTTCAACCACAAACACTACTTCACCCACACACACTACCTCACCCACACACACTACTTCAACCACACACACTACCTCACCCACACACACTACCTCACCCACACACACTACCTCACCCACACACACTACCTCACCCACACACACTACTTCAACCACACACACTACCTCACCCACACACACTACCTCACCCACACACACTACCTCACCCACACACACTACTTCACCCACACACACTACTTCACCCACACACACTACCTCACCCACACACACTACCTCACCCACACACACTACCTCACCCACACACACTACCTCACCCACACACACTACTTCAACCACACACACTACCTCACCCACACACACTACTTCACCCACACACACTACTTCACCCACACACACTACCTCACCCACACACACTACCTCACCCACACACACTACCTCACCCACACACACTACCTCACCCACACACACTACCTCACCCACACACACTACCTCACCCACACACACTACCTCACCCACACACACTACCTCACCCACACACACTACCTCACCCACACACACTACCTCACCCACACACACTACTTCACCCACACACACTACCTCACCCACACACACTACCTCACCCACACACACTACCTCACCCACACACACTACCTCACCCACACACACTACTTCACCCACACACACTACCTCACCCACACACACTACCTCACCCACACACACTACCTCACCCACACACACTACCTCACCCACACACACTACCACTCACCCACACACACTACCACTCCCCCACACACACTACTTCACCCACACACACTACTCACCCACACACACTACTTCACCCACACACACTACCTCACCCACACACACTACCTTCACCCTAACACACAGCCACCCACACACACTACCTTCACCCTAACATACAGCCACCCACACACACTACCTTCACCCACACACACTACCTCACCCACACACACTACCTCACCCACACACACTACTTCACCCACACACACTACTTCACCCACACACACTACCTCACCCACACACACTACCTCACCCACACACACTACTTCAACCACACACACTACTTCACCCACACACACTACCTCACCCACACACACTACCTCACCCACACACACTACCTCACCCACACACACTACTTCACCCACACACACTACTTCACCCACACACACTACCTCACCCACACACACTACCTCACCCACACACACTACTTCACCCACACACACTACTTCACCCACACACACTACATCACCCACACACACTACTCACCCACACACACTACCTCACCCACAACACTACTTCACCCACACACACTACTTCACCCACACACACTACCTCACCCACACACACTACCTCACCCACACACACTACTTCACCCACACACACTACTTCACCCACACACACTACTTCACCCACACACACTACCTCACCCACAAACAGTACTTCACCCACACACACTACTTCACCCACACACACTACCTCACCCACACACACTACTTTACCCACACACACTACCTCACCCACACTACGTCACCCACACACACTACCTCACCCACACACACTACCTCACCCACAAACACTACTTCACCCACACACACTACCTCACCCACACACACTACCTCACCCACAAACACTACTTCACCCACACACACTACTTCACCCACACACACTACCTCACCCACAAACACTACTTCACCCACACACACTACTTCACCCACACACACTACCTCACCCACAAACACTACTTCACCCACACACACTACCACTCACCCACACACACACTACCACTCACCCACACACACACTACCACTCACCCACACACACACTACCACTCACCCACACACACTACCTCACCCACAAACACTACTTCACCCACACACACTACTTCACCCACACACACTACCTCACCCACAAACACTACTCACCCACACACACTACGTCACCCACACACACTACTTCACCCACACACACTACCTCACCCACAAACACTACTTCACCACACACACTACTTCACCCACACACACTACCTCACCCACAAACACTACTTCACCCACACACACTACTTCACCCACACACACTACCTCACCCACAAACACTACTTCACCCACACACACTACTTCACCCACACACACTACCTCACCCACAAACACTACTTCACCCACACACACTACTTCACCCACACACACTACCTCACCCACAAACACTACTTCACCCACACACACTACTTCACCCACACACACTACCTCACCCACAAACACTACTTCACCCACACACACTACTTCACCCACACACACTACTTCACCCACACACACTACCTCACCCACAAACACTACTTCACCCACACACACTACTTCACCCACACACACTACCTCACCCACAAACACTACTTCACCCACACACACTACCTCACCCACACACACTACTTCACCCACACACACTACCTCACCCACAAACACTACCTCACCCACACACACTACTTCACCCACACACACTACCTCACCCACACACACTACCTCACCCACAAACACTACTTCACCCACACACACTACTTCACCCACACACACTACCTCACCCACAAACACTACTTCACCCACACACACTACCTCACCCACACACACTACTTCACCCACACACACTACCACCCACACACACTACCTCACCCACACACACTACTTCACCAACAAACACTACTTCACCCACAAACACTACTTCACCCACAAACACTACCTCACCCACAAACACTACTTCACCCACACACACTACCTCACCCACAAACACTACTTCACCCACACACACTACCTCACCCACACACACTACTTCACCCACACACACTACTTCACCCACACACACTACCTCACCCACAAACACTACTTCACCCACACACACTACCTCACCCACAAACACTACTTCACCCACACACACTACATCACCCACACACACTACCTCACCCACAAACACTACCTCACCCACACACACTACTTCACCCACACACACTACTTCACCCACACACACTACCTCACCCACACACACTACCTCACCCACACACACTACTTCACCCACACACACTACCTCACCCACAAACACTACCTCACCCACACACACTACTTCACCCACACACACTACCTCACCCACAAACACTACTTCACCCACAAACACTACTTCACCCACACACACTACTTCACCCACACACACTACCTCACCCACAAACACTACCTCACCCACACACACTACTTCACCCACACACACTACCTCACCCACACACACTACCTCACCCACACACACTACCTCACCCACACACACTACCTCACCCACAAACACTACTTCACCCACACACACTACTTCACCCACACACACTACCTCACCCACAAACAGTACTTCACCCACAAACAGTACTTCACCCACACACACTACCTCACCCACACACACTACCTCACCCACACACACTACTTCAACCACACACACTACCTCACCCACAAACACTACTTCACCCACACACACTACCTCACCCACACACACTACTTCAACCACACACACTACCTCACCCACAAACACTACTTCACCCACACACACTACCTCACCCACACACACTACCTCACCCACACACACTACCTCACCCACAAACACTACTTCACTCACACACACTACTTCACCCACACACACTACCTCACCCACACACACTACCTCACCCACACACACTACCTCACCCACAAACACTACTTCACTCACACACACTACTTCACCCACACACACTACCTCACCCACACACACTACCTCACCCACACACACTACCTCACCCACACACACTACTTCACCCACACACACTACTTCACCCACACACACTACCTCACCCACACACACTACCTCACCCACACACACTACCTCACCCACAAACACTACTTCACTCACACACACTACTTCACCCACACACACTACCTCACCCACACACACTACCTCACCCACACACACTACCTCACCCACACACACTACCTCACCCACAAACACTACTTCACTCACACACACTACTTCACCCACACACACTACCTCACCCACACACACTACCTCACCCCACACACACTACCTCACCCACAAACACTACTTCACTCACACACACTACTTCACCCACACACACTACCTCACCCACACACACTACCTCACCCACACACACTACCTCACCCACAAACACTACTTCACTCACACACACTACTTCACCCACACACACTACCTCACCCACACACACTACCTCACCCACACACACTACCTCACCCACACACACTACTCTACACCCACACACACTACCTACACCCACACACACTACCTCACCCACACACACTACCTCACCCACAAACTAACTCACCCACACACACTACCTCACCCACACACACTACCTCACCCACAAACACTACTTCACTCACACACACTACTTCACCCACACACACTACCTCACCCACACACACTACCTCACCCACACACACTACCTCACCCACACACACTACCTCACCCACACACACTACCTCACCCACACACACTACCTCACTCACACACTACCTCACCCACACACACTACCTCACCCACACACACTACCTCACCCACAAACACTACCTCACTCACACACACTACCTCACACACACACTACCTCACCCACACGCACTACCTCACCCACACACACTAACTCACCCACACACACTACCTCACCCACAAACACTATTTCACCCACACACACTACCTCACCCACACACACTACCTCACACACACACTACCTCACCCACACACACTACCTCACCCACACACACTACCTCACCCACACACACTACCTCACCCACACAAATTACCTCACGCACACACACTACCTCACCCACACACACTACCTCACCCACACACAGTACCTCACCCACACACACTACCTCACCCACACACACTACCTCACCCACTCAAATTACCTCACCCACACACACTACCTCACCCACACACACTACCTCACCCACACAAATTACCTCACCCACACACACTACCTCACCCACAAACACTACTTCACCCACACACACTACCTCACCCACATACACTACCTCACCCACAAACACTACTTCACCCACACACACTACCTCACCCACAAACACTACTTCACCCACACACACTACCTCACCCACAAACACTACTTCACCCACACACACTACCTCACCCACAAACACTACTTCACCCACACACACTACCTCACCCACAAACACTACCTCACCCACACACACTACCTCACCCACAAACACTACTTCACCCACACACACTACCTCACCCACAAACACTACCTCACCCACACACACTACCTCACCCACAAACACTACTTCACCCACACACACTACCTCACGCACACACACTACCTCACCCACACACACTACTTCACCCACACAAATTACCTCACCCACACACACTACCTCACCCACACACACTACTTCACCCACACACACTACCTCACCCACACACACTACTTCACCCACACACACTACCTCACCCACACACACTACTTCACCCACACACACTACCTCACCCACACACACTACTTCACCCACACACACTACCTCACCCACACACACTACTTCACCCACACAAATTACCTCACTGTTATGCTGCCACTGCCTTAATAAATAAAGGGACACTTGTAACTATTGTAACATTTTATTGTGGCAACGTTTCGCTCTCCATGAGTTTTGTCAAGCCGTTACAAGGACACAGAGGGTATACATAGGTATAGATGTTTCTGTCAGATTTACTTATACTACTGAGGTAATGAGAACAGGTAGAGTGGACCAGGATGACTGTGTCGTAGATATACACTCAGGAAGGAGCTCTGGTCGATACACATGCTCATTCGATTTTCCTAGAGCCAACTACGTCAAGTGGAGGCTAGTAGAGTCGGCCAGATCATTAAACCGTAATTCAAGCATACGATTTGGGTAGTAACTCGGGTTGGTCCGTCACAGAGAGAGAGAGAGAGAGAGAGAGAGAGAGAGAGAGAGAGAGAGAGAGAGAGAGAGAGAGAGAGAGAGAGAGAGAGAGTGAGTGAGTGAGAGAGAGAGAGAGAGAGAGAGAGAGAGAGAGAGAGAGAGAGAGAGAGAGAGAGAGAGAGAGACCCTCGTGGTCTGCAAATTGGAGAGACCCAATTCCAGTGGCACAGGCTGAGAAAAACAGAGGTTACCAGAGGACACACAGGTTATGTCCGAGAGACACATGAATACCCAGGTAACTTAATACCATGACTGATCAACCCCGAGGACTAGTTACCGGGAGGAGAGTCACGGGTAGTGATACCACTGGTTTACCCTCTCTAATGCATTTATTACCTTAAGTAAAAATAAATGCTGGTTCCTAGGGGTAAACAGCCTGTCTAGGAGCATTTGAAGTATTAAACCATATAAACCAACCTAGAGTCAAACTTGTTTCTTTACAAAAACATTAAGTAAATAGTGGGTATTTATGTTAACACGAAGGGCACAAAAACTAACATATATAAAAATATAATATATTTATATTAAACTAACATAGAC
This sequence comes from Cherax quadricarinatus, assembly GCF_038502225.1. Classification (NCBI taxonomy): domain Eukaryota; kingdom Metazoa; phylum Arthropoda; class Malacostraca; order Decapoda; family Parastacidae; genus Cherax; species Cherax quadricarinatus. The sequence goes on along the minus strand of NC_091345.1, from coordinate 14,612,083 downwards.
GACACGTAACCTGCCCACTACATACATATATAACCAAACACCAGTACGTCTTTACCCAGTACTCACGTTAACTCACTAGCACACTGCTACTAGCTACAAGCAGGGAGGCTCCATGACCCTCCTTCATTCTGCAGGCAACACTACATCAGTACTTGTGACCCCCTTCCTTCTGCAGGCAACACTACACCAGTACTTGTGACCCCCTTCCTTCTGCAGGCAACACTACACCAGTACTCGTGACCTCCCTTCCTTCTGCAGGCAACACTACACCAGTACTCGTGACCCCCTTCCTTCTGCAGGCAACACTTCACCAGTACTCGTGACCCTCCTTCCTTCTGCAGGCAACACTACACCAGTACTCGTGACCTCCCTTCCTTCTGCAGGCAACACTACACCAGTACTCGTGACCCCCTTCCTTCTGCAGGCAACACTACACCAGTACTCGTGACCCTCCTTCCTTCTGCAGGCAACACTACACCAGTACTCGTGACCTCCCTTCCTTCTGCAGGCAACACTACACCAGTACTTGTGACCCCCTTCCTTCTGCAGGCTACACTACACCAGTACTCGTGACCCCCTTCCTTCTGCAGGCAACACTACACCAGTACTCGTGACCTCCCTTCCTTCTGCAGGCAACACTACACCAGTACTCGTGACCCCCCTTCCTACTGCAGGCAACACTACACCAGTACTCGTGACCCTCCTTCCTTCTGCAGGCAACACTACACCAGTACTCGTGACCTCCCTTCCTTCTGCAGGCAACACTACACCAGTACTCATGACCCCCCTTCCTTTTGTAGGCAACACTACACCAGTACTCGTGACCCCCCTTCCTTCTGCAGGCAACACTACACCAGTACTCATGACCCCCCTTCCTTTTGTAGGCAACACTACACCAGTACTCGTGACCCCCCTTCCTTCTGCAGGCAACACTACACCAGTACTCGTGACCCCCCTTCCTTCTGCAGGCAACACTACACCAGTACTCGTGACCCCCCTTCCTTCTACAGGCAACACTACACCAGTACTCGTGACCCCCCTTCCTTCTGCAGGCAACACTACACCAGTACTCGTGACCCCCCTTCCTTCTGCAGGCAACACTACACCAGTACTCGTGACCCCCCTTCCTTCTGCAGGCAACACTACACCAGTACTCATGACCTTTCTTCCTTCTGCAGGCAACACTACACCAGTACTCATGACCCTCTTCCTTCTGCAGGCAACACTACACCAGTACTCATGACCTTTCTTCCTTCTGCAGGCAACACTACACCAGTACGCATGACCCTCTTCCTTCTGCAGGCAACACTACACAAGTACTCGTGAACCCCCTTCCTTCTGCAGGCAACACTACACCAGTACTCATGACCCCCCTTCCTTCTGCAGGGAACACTACACCAGTACTCATGACCTTTCTTCCTTCTGCAGGCAACACTACACCAGTACTCGTGACCCCCTTCCTTCTGCAGGCAACACTACGCCAGTACTCGTGACCCCCTTCCTTCTGCAGGCAACACTACATCAGTACTCGTGACCCCCCTTCCTTCTGCAGGCAACACTACACCAGTACTCGTGACCCCCCTTCCTTCTGCAGGCAACACTACACCAGTACTCGTGACCCCCCTTCCTTCCGCAGGCAACACTACACCAGTACTCATGACCCCCCTTCCTTCTGCAGGCAACACTACACCAGTACTCGTGACCCCCCTTCCTTCTGCAGGCAACACTACACCAGTACTCATGACCCTCCTTCCTTCTGCAGGCAACACTACATCAGTACTCGTGACCCCCCTTCCTTCTGCAGGCAACACTACACCAGTACTCATGACCCCCCTTCCTTCTGCAGGCAACACTACACCAGTACTCGTGACCCCCCTTCCTTCTGCAGGCAACACAACACCAGTACTCATGACCCCCCTTCCTTCTGCAGGCAACACAACACCAGTACTCGTGACCCCCTTCCTTCTGCAGGCAACACAACACCAGTACTCATGACCCCCCTTCCTTCTGCAGGCAACACAACACCAGTACTCATGACCCCCCTTCCTTCTGCAGGCAACACTACACCAGTACTCATGACCCCCCTTCCTTCTGCAGGCAACACTACACCAGTACTCGTGACCCCCCTTCCTTCTGCAGGCAACACAACACCATTACTCTTGACCCCCCTTCCTTCTGCAGGCAACACAACACCAGTACTCATGACCCCCCTTCCCAAAAGTTTAACAGGGTCTCCTCACACTAGGGCCTCACGGATCAACATGACAACACCAAGACTAACAAAATAACCTATGGCCTAAACTTACCCAAAGTCACCATCCATACTCATACAAACACCAAACTCACCATCCATACTCACACAAATACCAAACTCACCATCCATACTCACACAAACACCAAACTCACCATCCATACTCACACAAACACCAAACTCACCATCCATACTCACACAAACACCAAACCATGACATCTTAGTCCAGCTGCTGAGCTTCCCGTAGTAACTATATCACTGTCCTCTCCTGACCTCTCTGACTCGTTAGGAATAAAACACGTCTGGTTTCAGAACACATCCCGTAAATTGGCATTCTACGTGGAGCGTTTTTTATACACATTGTTTACAATAGCCTGCATAATACTCTGGATAGTAGGTAAACTCCAGTAGTTGTCCCCCGAGGAGGTAGGGCGCTGACTCCAGTTTGTAAAAAAATATACCAGCTTCTATTATTCCTCATACAGGTCAACACGGGTCAACACGGGTCAGTACAGGTCAACACGGGTCAACACGGGTCAAGACAGGTCAACACGGGTCAAAATGGGTCAACACGGGTCAAAATGGGTCAACACAGGTCACACTCAAATAATCTCTAGAATTGTCCAAGAATTCTAAATGATCCCTAAAGGATGACTTGGCTCAGTAGATTCTTCTTCTTCTTCTTCTTCTTCTTCTTCTTCTTCTTTTTCTTCTTCTTCTTCCTCTATTATTACTATTATTATTACGAGGTGAGGAGAGCGGGTATTATTATTATTTTTTAAAAACTTACGTGTGGTATTAATCTCAGATCTGGGGTTTTTACACACACACACGCAAGCACACACACACACACACACACACGCAAGCACACACACACACACACACACACACACACGCAAGCACACACACACACACACACACGCAAGCACACACACACACACACGCAAGCACACACACGATAGTTCTTATTCTAGATAGCACTATAGGTACTTAGTTCTTAGCAGACAACCTCAAGTCTTGTTACTTGTCTTTCCCATGTACTCTCTCTCTTTCTCTCTCTGTCTCCCCCCCTCTCTCTCTCTCTCCCTCTCCCTCTCTCCCCTTCCCTCTCCCACCAATCACTAGTAATTCAGGCAATCACTCAGGTTCACCTGAGCGCCTAATGAATGCATAACCTGACTGGCCGAGGGAAGGAAAAAATCATTTTCTCTGAGGCCGGATGGTCAATTCACGGGGGAAAAAAAACATAATCAAAAGGGTAGGAAATTGTGTGGAGTGGCCGCGTTTGGCGGAAAATCCAATAACAGTTGACAATATTGGGAAGACTGACAGTGGCCAGTGTTGTGGGTCTTGAAGGTGTGTGTGTGTGTGTGTGTGTGTGTGTGTGTGTGTGTGTGTGTGTGTGTGTGTGTGTGTGTGTGTGTGTGTGTGTGTGTGTGGCAACACAAACCGCCTCTCATTGCTTCAAACGGAGCTTTGATCCAGCAATAATCGCATTGCAGACCTCGGGGATGACCTTGTCTATTCCCGTCCAGGATTCATCTGTCCTGACCCGCGGGTCTGTCTGTTCTGACCAGGGTGCGTCTAGCCTGACCTGTGTGTCTATCCATTCTGACCAGGATGCGTCTAACCTGACCCGCTGTCTGTCCATTCTGACCAGAGTGCGTCTAGCCTGACCCGCTGTCTGTCCATTCTGACCAGGGTGCGTCTAGTCTGACCAGCTGTCTGTTTATTCTGACGAGGGTGCGTCTAGCCTGACCCGCTGTCTGTCCATTCTGACCAGGATGCGTCTAACCTGACCCGCTGTCTGTCCATTCTGACCAGGATGCGTCTAACCTGGCCCGCTGTCTGTCCATTCTGACCAGAGTGCGTCTAGCCTGACCCGCTGTCTGTTCATTCTGACCAGGATGCGTCTAACCTGACCCGCTGTCTGTCCATTCTGACCAGGATGCGTCTAACCTGACCCGCTGTCTGTCCATTCTGACCAGGATGCGTCTAACCTGGCCCGCTGTCTGTCCATTCTGACCAGAGTGCGTCTAGCCTGACCCGCTGTCTGTCCATTCTGACGAGGGTGCGTCTAGCCTGACCAGCTGTCTGTCTACACGAGTGTCATTCACACAGTCAGCCTTATGTCACTTAATTCTTCCAGACTGTCAACTTGAATGTTAACAGAGACTTGTGTACTGACCTAGGGTCAGTAAACCAGGATAACCCAGGAAAGCCACTATGGCTTACTTCCGCCGAGGTACTTTGATCGTCTCTTCCTCCCTTCCCCAGGATGCGACCCATAACAGTCACTGAAACCCAGGTACCTACTTTCCACTAGGTGAACAAGGGCAGCAGGTGTGAGGAAACATGGCACAATAAACTAACTACTACGGTGATCCACTAGGAAACTAATGAAGCTTAAGCTTCAGGGCTCCTGAAGCCACTTCAGTCCACATTGCTTAAGAATTTTGGGTCTACTGCATGATAAAGCGTTTTTACAAAAATAATAATATTAATAATATAGTGTAATTCAATACAAAATAAAAATTAAAAGGTGTGTGTGTTATTAAAGTATGGTGTAGGCCTAGCTGTGGTAGGCCTAGCTGTTGCAGGCCTAGCTGTTGTAGGCCTAGCTGTTGCTGGTTGTGAAGGTGACCCATAACATGTCAAGTTTCAGGGACCCAAAAATATATGTCCGCCACTGTACACACAACATCATGACTATTTTCATAATTAAAATTGGGGCATATCCTAATTCTCAAAGGAAATAATCCATACTGGCTGACTTTACTGGGTTATCCTAAGGTAAATCTCTACCCTGTGCTATTTTATATGATTTACAATTGGTTATATATGCATAGAAGAAATAAAGATTACTTACAACTTGGCAATAAGATTCCTCAATCTAACACAGTTTCACCTTTGGTTTACCTAAATGAGTCCGTTTTCTTTCATAGTCTTCTAAAGGACCTTGTATTTACCTGTATGTGTCTGCAGGGGTCGAGGCCTGGCTCCTGAGAAGATTGTAGTATAATAATAATAATAATAATAATAATAATAATAATAATAATAATAATAATAATAATAATAATAATAATAATATGTTTATTTCTAGCAGTACATATACAAGGTATACAGTCTAGCTAACATCAGTGACATACTACTATATAGAAAGCTGATTGTTATGCTGAGCATTTTGGGGAAATTAGGTCAGTTCTGTCCCAGGATGCGACCCACACCAGTCAACCCATTTTACCAGGTACCCATTTTACTTATGGGGAACATAGACAACCGGTGTAAAGAAACACGTCCAATGCTTCTACCCTCGCTGGGAATCAAACCCGGAACCTCGCCTTGTGAAGCGAGAGCTTTAGTTACCAAGCCACAGGACACAGGGATTATTAACCAATGGGTTGGTAACCCAGGATAACCCGGAGGGTTAGTAACCCATCATTGTATACTTCTTTGTTACTTGTTACAATCCTGTGTACTACTCCAGTGTAGTACGTTGTGGCCCACAATCGATGGAGCCCGGGTTCGACATCTGGGCGGGGACGAGGCATAACTTATATGTGTAGGTAGGTCTCCACACCTGCTGCCCGCGTTAACCTAACAGTAAGTAGGTACCCGAAGTTGTCTTCCTTCAGTTATCCTGGTTCACTAACCCGAATAACATTTCTTCTTCTTCTTCTTCTTCTTCTTCTTCTTCGTGCAGTGATGGTAGAAGTTCCTCCTTGTCTTCCTTCTTGTCTTCCTCCTTGTCTTCCTTCTTGTCTTCCTCCTTGTCTTCCTTCTTGTCTTCCTTCTTGTCTTCCTCCTTGTCTTCCTTCTTGTCTTCCTCCTTGTCTTCCTCCTTGTCTTCCTCCTTGTCTTCCTTCTTGTCTTCCTCCTTGTCTTCCTTCTTGGCTTCCTCCTTGTCTTCCTTCTTGTCTTCCTCCTTGTCTTCCTCCTTGTCTTCCTTCTTGTCTTCCTTCTTGTCTTCCTCCTTGTCTTCCTTCTTGTCTTCCTCCTTGTCTTCCTCCTTGTCTTCCTTCTTGTCTTCCTTCTTGTCTTCCTCCTTGTCTTCCTTCTTGTCTTCCTCCTTGTCTTCCTTCTTGTCTTCCTTCTTGTCTTCCTCCTTGTCTTCCTTCTTGTCTTCCTCCTTGTCTTCCTCCTTGTCTTCCTTCTTGTCTTCCTTCTTGTCTTCCTCCTTGTCTTCCTTCTTGTCTTCCTCCTTGTCTTCCTTCTTGTCTTCCTTCTTGTCTTCCTCCTTGTCTTCCTCCTTGTCTTCCTCCTTGTCTTCCACCTTGTCTTCCTTCTTGTCTTCCTCCTTGTCTTCCTTCTTGTCTTCCTCCTTGTCTTCCTTCTTGTCTTCCTCCTTGTCTTCCTCCTTGTCTTCCTTCTTGTCTTCCTTCTTGTCTTCCTCCTTGTCTTCCTTCTTGTCTTCCTCCTTGTCTTCCTCCTTGTCTTCCTTCTTGTCTTCCTTCTTGTCTTCCTCCTTGTCTTCCTTCTTGTCTTCCTCCTTGTCTTCCTTCTTGTCTTCCTTCTTGTCTTCCTCCTTGTCTTCCTCCTTGTCTTCCTCCTTGTCTTCAACTCTACACTTGGTCACTTTACTTTGTATATATAAAGAGCAGAGGAAGTCTTGTTTCTCTTGTAAACTGCAGTGTATACTGGACTGTATACCCTGCAGTATACACTGTATACACAGTATACACAGTATACACTGTATACACAGTATACACAGTATACACTGTATACACAGTATACACAGTATACACTGCAGTATACACTGTATACTGCAGTGTACCTCTTTAGTACCTCGCGAACACAGTCCTGGCTAATATTTAGGTTTGATTCAAGGAAGGGGAACTATTTTTCCTTCCTTAGGTTAGACTCTGTCGTCCACCAGATGTCGCCGCCTCATCCAAGTCACTCCACTTTTCAACCAGCCTGAGACTAAAGAAATATTTCCTAACATCCCTGCGGCTCGTCTGTGTCTTCCATTTGTGTTCCCTTGATCATAGATCTCTTAATTCAAACAGTCTGTCCCATATCCGCCCTGTCTATACATCTTAGGATTTTGTATATCGTAATCATGTCTCCCATTGTCATTCTCTCCGCCAGTGTCGTCAGGTTCAGTTTCTTCTACGTCTTATAGTGAATTCTTCTCATTTTTGGTACTAGCCTGGTTGAAAATCTTTGGATTCTTTCCAGTTCCTTCGTTTTCTTGACCAGGTGTGGGTCAGCACTCTGAAGGAGAGGTTGGGATATTTGCAGTTTTGAACTGTAGTATCAGCACCCCTCTGACAAGACAGTGATGGAATAAATGATGGTGAAAGTGTTTCTTCTCTTTTTCGGGCCACCTTACCTCGGTGGGAGACGGTCGGTTTGTTGAAAAAATGTCTTGTGTAAGGTTTGGAAAGGATTCTTTATTCAGGTTCCCGAATGCTGTCCTGAGGGTTGTTAACCTTGTATATGCCACTGACTTTACACGGTTTATGTGTAAAGTCAGTGGCATACTTGACCTTATCAACACCTTTAAGTCCTTTTCATCCCCTGATATTTGCAGTTTCTCTCCGCCCATGTTGTACTCTGTGTCCAATCTGCCATCGCCTTATCCGATTCACATGATCTTGCAACTGGGTTGAAATTCAGAAGCTACTTGTTTGATCACATCTGTAATCTATTGAGGTCTCTGTGGTGTTTATCACTATCCTCCCATGTTCTTATTCTTTTACATAGTCAGCAGACGGTGACACATACACTCAGTCCCCTCTGTTAGGTCATTCACATATATTAGGAATGGTAGTAGTCCTAACGTTGATCCTTGAGGAACCCCACTCGTTACCCTCTCCCATTATGATGTCTCACCCCTTACCGTTACACTTTGTCTTTCGTCATCTAGGTAATCGCTGACCCACTGCAACACTGCTTTCTATCATACAGGTATACCCTGACCCACTGCAACACTGTCTTCTGTCACCAAGGTACACCCTAACCCACTGCAACACTGTCTTCTGTCACCAAGGTATACCCTGACCCACTGCAACACCGTCTTCTGTTACCAAGGTACACCCTAACCCACTGCAACACTGTCTTCTGTCACCAAGGTATACCCTGACCCACTGCAACACTGTCTTCTGTCACCAAGGTATACCCTAACCCACTGCAACACTGTCTTCTGTCACCAAGGTACACCCTAACCCACTGCAACACTGTCTTCTGTCACCAAGGTATACCCTGACCCACTGCAACACCGTCTTCTGTTACCAAGGTACACCCTAACCCACTGCAACACTGTCTTCTGTCACCAAGGTATACCCTGACCCACTGCAACACTGTCTTCTGTCACCAAGGTATACCCTAACCCACTGCAACACTGTCTTCTGTCACCAAGGTATACCCTGACCCACTGCAACACTGTCTTCTGCCACCAAGGTATACCCTGACCCACTGCAACACTGTCTTCTGTTACCAAGGTATACCCTGACCCACTGCAACACTGTCTTCTGTCACCAAGGTACACCCTAACCCACTGCAACACTATCTTCTGTCACCAAGGTATACCCTGACCCACTGCAACACCGTCTTCTGTTACCAAGGTATACCCTGACCCACTGCAACACTGTCTTCTGTCACCAAGATATACCCTGACCCACTGCAACACTGTCTTCTGTCACCAAGGTACACCCTAACCCACTGTAACACTGTCTTCTGTCACCAAGGTATACCCTAACCCACTGCAACACTGTCTTCTGTCACCAAGGTATACCCTAACCCACTGCAAAACTGTTTTCTGTTACCAAGGTACACCCTAACCCACTGCAACACTGTCTTCTGTCACCAAGGTACACCCTAGCCCACTGCAACACTGTCTTCTGTCACCAAGGTATACCCTAACCCACTGCAACACTGTCTTCTGTCACCAAGGTATACCCTGACCCACTGCAACACTGTCTTCTGCCACCAAGGTATACCCTGACCCACTGCAACACTGTCTTCTGCCACCAAGGTATACCCTGACCCACTGCAACACTGTCTTCTGTCACCAAGGTACACCCTAACCCACTGCAACACTGTCTTCTGTCACCAAGGTATATACTGACCCACTGCAACACTGTCTTCTGTTACCAAGGTATACCCTGACCCACTGCAACACTGTCTTCTGTCACCAAGGTATACCCTGACCCACTGCAACACTGTCTTCTGCCACCAAGGTATACCCTGACCCACTGCAACACTGTCTTCTGTCACCAAGGTACACCCTAACCCACTGCAACACTGTCTTCTGTCACCAAGGTATACCCTGACCCACTGCAACACTGTCTTCTGTCACCAAGGTATACCCTAACCCACTGCAACACTGTCTTCTGTCACCAAGGTATACCCTGACCCACTGCAACACTGTCTTCTGCCACCAAGGTATACCCTGACCCACTGCAACACTGTCTTCTGTTACCAAGGTATACCCTGACCCACTGCAACACTGTCTTCTGTCACCAAGGTATACCCTGACCCACTGCAACACTGTCTTCTGTTACCAAGGTATACCCTGACCCACTGCAACGTTATCTTCGGTCATCCAGGTACTCCCTGACCCATTGCAACGTTATCTTCGGTCATCCAGGTACTCCTTGATCCACTGCAACGTTATCTTCGGTCATCCAGGTACTCCCTGATCCAATGCAACGTTATCTTCGGTCATCCAGGTACTTCCTGACGCACTGCAACGTTATCTTCGGTCATCCAGGTACTCCCTGACGCACTGCAACGTTATCTTCGGTCATCCAGGTACTCCCTGACGCAATGCAACGTTATCTTCGGTCATCCAGGTACTCCCTGACGCAATGCAACGTTATCTTCGGTCATCCAGGTACTCCCTGACGCAATGCAACGTTATCTTCGGTCATCCAGGTACTTCCTGACGCAATGCAACGTTATCTTCGGTCATCCAGGTACTCCCTGACACACTGCAACATCATCTTCGGTCATCCAGGTACTTCCTGACGCACTGCAACGTTATCTTCGGTCATCCAGGTACTCCCTGACGCAATGCAACGTTATCTTCGGTCATCCAGGTACTCCCTGACGCAATGCAACGTTATCTTCGGTCATCCAGGTACTCCCTGACACACTGCAACATCATCTTCGGTCATCCAGGTACTCCCTGACACACTGCAACATCATCTTCGGTCATCCAGGTACTCCCTGACACACTGCAACATCATCTTCGGTCATCCAGGTACTTCCTGACGCAATGCAACGTTATCTTCGGTCATCCAGGTACTCCCTGACCCACTGCAACATCATCTTCGGTCATCCAGGTACTCCCTGACACACTGCAACATCATCTTCGGTCATCCAGGTACTCCCTGACACACTGCAACATCATCTTCGGTCATCCAGGTACTTCCTGACGCAATGCAACGTTATCTTCGGTCATCCAGGTACTCCCTGACCCACTGCAACATCATCTTCGGTCATCCAGGTACTCCCTGACACACTGCAACATCATCTTCGGTCATCCAGGTACT